>NC_034597.1:89664069-89666443 GCF_900095145.1 Mus pahari
GTGTGTGTGTGTGTGTGTGTGTGTGTGTGTGTGTGTGCTTGCTATAGATCTTCATGAGGAATTTTTTCAAAGCATCTATTAAGGACTGCAAGAAAAGCTGGAGTTTCTCGGAAGAGAGAAAGATATAAAAACGTCAGGAGCATTTAGAAACCAGAACAAGAATCGTCTGGCTCTCCGTGTTTGAATCTTACTGACATCATTTAGCACCAGTCTGACTCCAAGTGATTTTAAAGGTTTGCTTCTGAGTGAGCTATTGGAAATGACTTCTTGTTGTAAAAAGCATTATGTGTTTTCACATTCCTACTGTTCCATGACAATAAGTCCCATAATAATAGGGCCATCACTGGAGGATAAAGGCCCACTCCATCAAGCCTGAGGATCTGAGTTCAGTACCTCAGAGTCCACACGTGAAAGAACAGAACAGACTCCTTACAATGACATTGTGGCACACCCACGATCTCACACATGCAAACACAAAAATAAATACAGAAATAAGCAAGCAAATGCTTAAAATGCCAATGTAAACAGCCATCACTACTAGAGTACCTTGTCTCCTCTGTGAACTCACCGTACTTCCTTCTGTAAGGAATGAGAATTATGTTGATTTGTGTGTTGCATTTTGATTCACTTGACAGAGAATTCTAAGCCCAACTGAAGTTCAGCTGAGAGTTAGTCCAGTGCTAAAGGTCCATGGCCTCATCAACTTTTAGCTAAATTTCTACCCTTACTTAAATTTTCCCCGACTGTATCTCCCTCTTGTATTACTTAAGTCACATGTGTGCTCTGGCCTACACTGTTTCCAGTTCTGTGTGGAGCAAACAGTAGTGGAGGACAGGATGACCCTGGGGAGGAAGAGGTGGAACACAGTCTGAGGGAGACAATAGGCTGAGAATAAAACATTGAACACAGAATTGAGACTAGAATTGAGCACTTTTAAACCAAGTGTTCAATAAGCAATTACCAAAAGAGAAATCTATAATAGATGAATCTAGTTGTTGATGGCTCCTGGAATTATTGCAGCATTATGTTCTGTTAATAGCACTTTATAATATTCAGTGCACATGACTTCTTTCTCTCTAACACAAGGATCTGAGAACCTTTTCTGACTTTCTAGAAGGTACTAGTAAGGACTGAGAAGCCCATGGCCTTTCTCCTTTTCTTCCACTCTCATTCTCTCTTTTTATCAGAGGTTAGGTTATTAAATATAATTCACCACAGAGCCTTGCTTTTATAGCCAATCTTTGCCACCAACTGCATAATATATTTATATGCCTAGAAATAGTCCTGTAAAGCACCTACAGCTATAGATGGATAGATAAATGGTTAGTGATAGCTGGAAGAAAAATAGTTTAGACCTTAGAAGAATCCAATAATTCAAACATATTACAGACAGCTTGAAGATCATTAACATACATCATATTGATTATGTCAAGATTTAATACCCTTGCAAAACTTAGTAAAGAATGAAGGGAGGGGGTCTAGCAGGGTGAGTCATCAAATTAAAAGTGTTTGTTGCTAAGCACAAGAAGTTAATTTGATTCCCAGAACTCACATGGGGACTCCCACAAGATGTCCTCTTACCTGGGCATCAGCACATTCATGTAACACACTAAACAAGCAAACAAACAAATAAATAAGTGTAAAAACTAATTTTACTATTAGAGTAATTTGAAAGAGGAAGAGAAATAAAATTTAAAGAGCACTATCCTTATTTACATAGACCTGCATACATATTTCTAGGAACCATACTATTAAATGCAAAGGACATTCTATATTCATTTTGAAAGTCTGTGTACCCCTGAGAACAGTTATGCTGATTTCCCCTTCTGTTTCTATAGCACATATTCATACCTTCCCCTTCTGAAGGTATCTCCTAACCAGCAAGCAGGCTAAGGTTAGCAGCTTCCCTGAAGATAAGGCACTCCTAATCAGAGGGTCTGGATGCTATGTCAGGGAGACAATAATTTCAAATGGACACTACATACATGTTGTCTGCTTCCTTCTGTCTGTTCTTTATTCTTTATGTAGATGATCTCAGGTTTGCTGAAAAGCCAAATTTTGTACCTATGCTACATCCTCCATGTTTGCACTCTTCATTCTTTACGAAGTTTTTTTGTTGCCTGCTTTTATCCCAAGTTTCACACCTAGTATTCCATGAAAAACTCGTTAAACATAAATTGCTTGTTCCTCTTTTCCTCTGCTCTAACCTACATCCACTGCTAGATAACTCTGGGTAGAAATGACTTTTCTTTTTCCTATTTGTTTTCATAAAAATTATCCCAGATAACTTGAACACTCCAGTGCTGGAGAAAGGTTCTCTCTCTCTCTCTCTCTCTCTCTCTCTCTCTCTCTCTCTCTCTCTCTCTCTCTCTCT
>NC_034597.1:89666623-89669223 GCF_900095145.1 Mus pahari
TCTCTCTCTCTCTCTCTCTCTCTCTCTCTCTCTCTCTCTCTCTCTCTCTCTCCTCTCTCCAAACCTTTCACCTAAGACTCTGTGTGGAAGGTGGCTCTTCAGTGTGTGACTACTTGATGGAAATTTCTCCTTTTTGAGGTTTGAGCTCTTAAGGATGGAGAAAATGTCCCCTTTCTTAAAGCAACTCGGATCTCTAAGGTGTGGTCTTTGAACTTCCTTAACTTGGAAAACAGTGAGTGTGTATGTACCATGACACACATGTTAGATATATGATTGTGAGGGCGAGAGTCTCTATCCTCAAACAAGTAGGGAACACAAAACAAAGTGACAAACTGCTGTTATAAAGTATGTTAGATGCTAAAAAAAGCACCTAGACAAGAGGACCAGAAAGAAAATGAGGCTGGAACTAAGAAGAATCAAACTAAGTACTTAGTAAACAGAATTTAATGAAGCAGCAACTCACAGGCTAGTATAAATACCTGATAGGAACCTAAGATGGGCATCTCTTTAAATTTTGTATCCTGGGGCCATCACCCTAGTGTTGGAAAACGTATGGACTATACACACATACTAAACATCAGCTGAGGAGGAAGACAGAGTCTTGAAGATGAGTACCCTTTCTCGTAGGAAATTAAATATTTTATAGCACATGGTAGATGTCCATTTGTTAAAGGGAAAATTTTACAGATTAAGCATAATTAATCTATTATGTTGGTATGTAAATATCATGAGCACGGAATGATAAACATCCAAGTGAAATAATGTGTGTATTAATTTTGGCACATGTATTAAGGAGAGACAATATAGACTTGTAATTATAGCAACAGCTCTTGTGCCCCAGCTTTTCCTAGAGTATGGCCTTGAGGTATCATCTATTCTTTCTACCCCTTCCTTCACTGTGTCATCCTTTGGGAAGCAGCAGTAATATCATCTTACAGAGTGTGCTGTAATGAACTGTCAATGGGTCTATAAATGTGAAATGCTTAGGACAGTGCAGGACACAATGTGAACATGCAATGAGTTTTAACCTACATCGTTATCCCTTTCAGTCTCCTTAATTGTACACCTCGATGATTGATATCTAGAGTTTCAAAGATGATGCCTTTGAGGTTGGAAAGATCTTAAGAAATTCACTGGGACTTTTTGAGTGAAGCTTCTGATATTACTAGGTGACACAATCACACAGCAACCGCCCTGATTTGACCTTCTTATAACCTTTCTATGCTGTCTTCTACAATTTAGGAATGTATAAATATGAACGTGCACACACACATATGCATATAACGTATATTCATATAAGATATGCATATAACATAAAAAGGGGACATTAATTTGAAAAAGAACAAAGAGAAAGATGTAATTAAGTTACACTTTCAAAATAATAAAAAATTAAAGTAAATAAAATAGAATGAATTTATGATATGTACTCACTGTATGTTATTTTGTGATTGAGTTACTCACTCAAGATGATATCCTCCAGGTAGAAGCTGACCCAAGTTAGCACAAAATTATAGATTGCATTCACTTTGTGGAGTTGACCAGGACACTAAAATGATGGGACCTTTGCCCTACACAGATATGTAGATCATATATCCATGGTCAAACATTGTCAGGATTGACTTCCAAGGCTCTCTCTTTGGCTTCTAGATGGCCACCTCTCTCTGTGTTTTGATTTGTTTTGATTTTTAAAAGTGTCTCATTATGCAGCTCTGGTTGTTCTAGACTTTGCTATGTAGAGGAGGCTGACCTCAGAATCTCGGAGATTCACCTGCCTCTGTTTCTAAAGTACTGGGTGTAAGGAAGGGTGTGTGTGTGACCCTGCCTGGTCTGTCCCCTGGTTTTTATATTGTTTTGTCTTTGGCTTGACTGCGTCAGAATTTTCTTTTCTTATAAGGTTGCTAGTCATACTGGATTAGAGCCTTTTGCTTAATTAACTTTTGAAAGTCCTATCTTCAAATGTCAAAGCATTCTGATGTCCAGGCATAAATGATGTAGTTAATCTATGAAAAAAAAGATGATATCCTCCAGCTCCATCCATTTGTATAAAGATTTCATAAATTCATTGTTTTAATAGCTAAGTAGTACTCCATTGTATAAATGTACCACATTTTCTGTATCCATTCCTCTGTTGAGGGACATCTAGGTTCTGTCCACATTCTGGTTATTTTTAAAAAGGCTGCTATGAACATAGTGGAGCATAGTGGAGCATGTGTCCTTATTACAAGTTGGAGCATCTCCTGGGTATTGCTGGATCTTCTGGTAGTACTATGTCCAATTTCTGAGGAAATGACAAAATGACTTCCAGAATGGTTGTACCAGCTTGCAATCCCACCAGCAATGGAGGAGTGCTTCTCTTTCTCCACATCCCCACCAACATCTGCTGTCACCTGAGTTTTTGATCTTAGCCATTCTGACTGGTTTGAGGACAAATCTCAGGGTTGTTTTGATTTGCATTTCCCTGATGATTAAGGATGCTGAACATTTTTTTTTTTTAGGTGCTTCTCAGCCATTCAGAATTTCTCAGTTGAGAATTCTTTGTTTAGCTCTGTACAACATTTTTAATAGGGTTATTTGGCTTTCTGGAGTCCAACTTCTGGAGT
>NC_034597.1:89670313-89691136 GCF_900095145.1 Mus pahari
ATTGCTCTGGCTAGGACTTTAAGTACTATATTGAATAGGTAAGGAGAGTTTTGGCAGCCTTGTCTAGTCCCTGATATTAGTGAGATTGCTTCAAGTTTCTCTCCATTTAGTTTGATGCTGGCTATTGGTTTGCTGTATATATATATATATATATGAATCTTGAGTTCCTGATCTTTCCAAGGTTTTTATCATGAACAGGTGTTGGATTTTGTCAAATGCTTTCTCAGCATCTAAAGAGATGATCATGTGGTTCTTGTCTTTGAGTTGGTTTATTTAGTTTTGTTTATATAGTTTGTTTATATTGAATTTGTTTATATAGTTTGTTTATGTAGTTTACACTGAAGGATTTCCATATATTGAACCATACTTTCATCCCTAAAATGAAGCCTACTTAATCATGATGGACAGTCATTTTGATGTGTTCTTGGATTCAGTTTGCAAGAATTTTATTGAGTATTTCTACATCCATATTCATGAGGGAAATTTATCTGAAGTTCTCTTTCTTTGTTGGGTCTTTGTGTGGTTCAGGTATCAAAGTAATTGTGGCTTCATAGACGAAGTTGGGTTGTACCTTCTGTTTCTATTTTGTGCAAGAGTTTGAGGAGAATTAGAATTAGGTCTTCTTTGAAGGTCTGATGAACTCTGCACTAAACCCATCTGATCCTGGCCTTTTTTTGTTTGGGAGACTATTAATGACTGTTGTTACTTCTTTAGGGGATATGGGACTGCTTAGATCATTAATCTGATCCTGATTTAACTTTGGTGCCTGGTATCTGTCTAGAAAATTGTCCATTTTATCGAGGTTTTCCAGTTGTGTTGAGTATTGCCTTTTGTAGTAGGATCTGATGATTTTTTGGATTTTCTCAGATTCTGTTGTTATGTCACCCTTTTAATTTCTATTTGTTAAATTAGGATACTATCCCTCTGCCTCTATTTAGTCTGGCTAAGGGTTTAATCTATCTTGTCGATTTCCTCAAAGAATCAGCTATTGGTTTGCTTGATTCGTTGTATAGTTCTTCTTGTTTACCCTTGGTTGATTTCTTGCCTTCTATTCCTATTTGGTGAATTTGCTTCCTTTTGTTCTCAAGCTTTTAGGTGTGTTGTCAAGCTGCTAGTATATGCTCTCTCCAGATTCTTTTTGGCAGCACTCAGAGCTATGAATTTAACTCTTAATATTGCTTTCATTGTATCCAATAAGTTTGGGTATATTGTGGCTTTATTTTCATTAAACTCTAAAAAGTCTTTAATTTCTTTCTTTATTTCTTCCTTTCCCAAGGTATCATTGAGGAGAGTGTTGATCAGCTTCTATGTGTATGTTGCCTTTCTATTATTTATGTTTTTATTGAAAATCAGCCTTAGTCTGTAATAATCTGATAGGATGCATGGGATTCTTTCAATATATTTGTATCTGTTGAGGCCTGTTTGGTGACTGATTATATGGTCAATTTTGGAAAAGGTACCATGAGGTGCTGAGAAGAAGGTATATCCTTTTGTTTTAGGATAAAATGTTCTGTAGATAATCAGTTAAATCCATTTGTTTCATAACTTCTGTTAGTTTCGCTGTGTCTCTGTTTAGTTTCTGTTTCCAAGATCTGTCCATTGATGAGAGTGGGTGTTGAAGTCTCCCACTATTATTGTGTGAGGTGCAATGTGTTTTTTGAGCTTTACTAAAGTTTCTTTAATGAATGTGGATGCCCTTGCATCTGGAGCATAGACATTCAGAATTGAGAGTTCATCTTGTTAGATTTTAACTTCCAACCAAAGGAGGGTAGCTACGTACAAAAAACACAGGAAATAATTCTGCACCAGCAAAAGCAAGAAAGGAAAGCACACACAAATACACGCGCGCGCACACACACACACACACACACACCACAAACATCAAAATAACAGAAATTAACAATCATTGGTCATTAATATCTCTCAAAACAATTGAGTAGACTCAATTCTTCAATAAAAAAGACATAGACTAACAGTAGTTATGAAAATGGGATCCATTATTCAGCTGTATCCAAGAAACATACTTTAGCAACAAAGATAGACATTACCTCAGAGTTAGGGGCTGGAAAAAGAGTTTTCTAAGAAAACAAACCCAAGAAGCAAGCTGTAATATCCATTCTAGTATCTAATAAAATAGACTTTCAACCAAAATTAATCAAAAGAAATGGGGAAGGACACTTCATATTCATCAATCGAAGGAAAAATCCACCAAGACAACATCTCAATTCTGAGCATCTATGCCCCAAATGCAAGGGTAGCCACATTAAAATGAAATATTACTAAAGCTGAAACCACATATCAATAGTGGGAGACTTTAACACCCTACTCTCACCAGTTGACAGGTCATCTAGACAGAAACTAAACAAAGAAATAATGAAACTTACAGAGGTTATGAATCAAATGGACCTAACAGGTACCTGAAGAACATTTTACCCAAATACAAAAGAATACCTTCTCAGCACCTCACAGAACCTTTTCCAAAATTGACCATATAGTCAGTCACAAAGCCTCAAAAGATAAAAGAAAGGTGAAATAACTCCTTGTATCTTATCAGACCACCATGAATTAAAGTTGAAATTTAACAACAACAGAAAGGAAAAAATACAGAAAGCCTACAAACTCATAGAAACCGAATAACCCTCTATTCAATGATCACTCGGTCAAAGAAGAAATAAAGAAAGAAATTAGAGACTTTCTAGAAATCTGTGTAAATGAAGGTACAACATATATAAACATATGAGACATGATGAAAGTGGTATTAGAGGAAAGTTCATAACACTAAGTGCCATCATTAAAAATTAGAGAGTTCTCACAATATCAATTTAAACATATATGTGAAAGCTCTAGAAAGAAAAGAAACAAACACACTCAAGAGGAGTAGACAACAGGAAATAGTCAAACTCAGGGCTAAAATGAATAAATTAAACACAAAAAAGAACAATACAAAGAATCTGTGGTCATGAAGAGCTAGTTCTTTGAGAAAAATCAACAAAAGACAAACCCTTAGTCAAACTAAGGAAAAGGCAGAGAGACAGTATCCAAATTAACAAAATCAGAAGTGAAAGGGGAGCTATAGAAACAGACACTGAGAAAAATTCAAAGGATCATTAGGCTTGCCTCAGAGCCTACATGCCAGAAAACTGGAAAATCTAAAAGAGGTGGACGATTTCCTAGACAGATACCATGCACTAAAGTTAAATCAAAATCAAGTAAACTACTTAAACAGTCCTATAAGCCCTAAGGAAATAGAAGCAATAATTAGATTCTCCCATCAATAAAACAAAAGCAACAAAACAAAACAAAAACAAAAACAAAAAACAAAAAAACAAGGTCCAATGGTTTTAGTGCAGAATTCTATTACATATTAAAGAACTACTACCAATACTCTTCAAACTATTCAATAAACTAGAGCCAGAAAGAGCATTGGCAAACTTATTCTGAGAGGCCACACTCTCTTTGTTACTTAAATCAGACAAAGACCGAACAAAGAAAGAAAATTTTAGGCCAATTTCCCTTATAAACATTGATGCAAAAATACTCAATAAAACACTCACAAACCAAATCAAAGAACATATTGAAATCATCATCCACCATGATTAAGTAACTTCATTTTAAGGATCCATCAATGTAATCCACAATATAAACAAGCTGAAAGAAAAAGCATATGATTATCTCATTACATGCTGGAAAAGCCTTTGACAAAATTTACCACTCCTTTCTGTTAAAAGTCTTAGAGCGATCGTGGATACAAGGCATATATCAAAACATAATAAAAGCAATATACAGCAAACCATAGCCAAGATCAAATTAAATGGAGAGAAATTTAAAGCAATTGCACTAAAATTAGGGACAAGAGAAGGCTGTTCACTCTCTCCCTATCTATTCAACATAGCACTGAGAGTGCTAGTGAGAGTGATACTACAACAAAAAAGATCAAGAGGATACAGAATAGAAAGGAAGAAGTCAAAGTCACTATATACAGATGTGACTATATACATAAGTGACTCCAAATATTCTACCAGAGAACCCCTACAGCTGATAAATACCTTCGGCAATGTGGCTGGATATAAAACCAACTAAAATAAAAATCAGTAGCCCTTCTTTGTACAAGCAATAAACAGACTGAGAAAGAAATCAGGAAAACAACACTCTTTAAAATAACCACAAATAATATAAAATATTTTGGCATAACCCTAACCAAGCAAGTATAAGATGTATATAACAAGAACTTCAAGTCTCTGAAGAAATAAATAGAGGAATATATCAGAAAGTGGAAAGATCTTCTACCCTCGTGGATCTGCAAGAATAACATAGTAAAACTGGCCATCTTACCAAAAGCAATCTATAGATTCATTGGACTTCCCATCAAAATTCCAACACAGTCCTTTACAGACCTTGAAATAACAATTTTCAACTTCATATGGAGAAACAATAAACCCAAGATAGCTAAAACAATCCTGAGTCATAAAAGAAACTTATTACTATAGAGCAATAGTGATAAAAATTTCCATGGTGTTGGTCTGGAAACAGACAAGTTGATCAGTGAGATAGAGTAAAAGGACCCAGAAATAAACCTACACACCTATAGATACTTGACTTTTGAAAAAGAATCCAAAAATCATACAATGGAAAAAAGAAAATGTCTTCAGTAAATGGGCTGTTTGCATGTAGAAGAATGCAAATAGACCCATATTTATCAACCTGCACAAAACTCAAGTCAAGTGGATCAAAATCTCAACATAAAACCAAACACACTTAATCTAGAAGAGAAAGTGGGGAACTGCCTTGAACTTAATGACATAGGAGATAAATTCCTAAATAGCACACCAATAGCTCAGGAACTAATATCAACAATTAATAAATGGGGCCTAATGCAACTAAAAAGATTTTGCAAGACTACGGTCACCATCAATAGGACAAAATGTCAGCCTATCAAATGGGGAAAGATCCTCACCAACCCTCCATCTGACAGAGGATTAAAATCCAAAATATATAATGAACTCAAGGAGGCAGACACCAACAAAATTAATAACTCAATTAAAAATGGAGAACAGAACTAAATGTCTCTCAACTAAGGAATAAATAAAGAAAATGTGGTAATATCTATACAATGAAATACTATTTGGCTATTAAAAACAAGGATATCATGAAATTTTCAGACAAATGGATGGAACTAGAACATGTCATCCTGAGTGTGGTAACCCAAACTGAGGAATGTATGGTATGTACTTTCTTGTAAGTGGAGATTAGCCATAAAGTAGAGGATAACCATGCTACAACCCACAGATCCAAAGAAACAAATCAGGAAGGACTAGGGAAGAATTCTTGAATCTCACTTGGGGGAGGGGGGAATAGTCATCAGAGGTGGATGGAGGAAGGGAACTGTGTGGGAGAAGAACAGGAATGGGGGTCAGGTGTGGGGAAAGGCAGAGTGGAAGAGAGCTAGGTATGAGAAGAGCAATTGATGGGGGGTATTTCTAGAACTAGCTTGAGACATGGGATTGTGGAAGTTCCCAGGAGACTATGGGGGTGATGCTAGCTGAGATCCCTATAAGAGGGAGATATGGAGACTAGAGTGGCCACCTCCTAAAGTCAGGGAAGACTTCCAGTGGAAGGAGAGGGACATCAACCCACCTACAAAATCTTCAACCCCAAATTTGTCATGCCTACAAAATATGAAGGGATAAAGATGGAGCCAAGATTGAGGGAAGGCCAATCAATGACTGGCCAGACTAGAGCCACATACCATGTAAGAGAGCAAATTGCTGACACTTAGTAATAACTCTCCTATGTTTACAGACAGGAGCTTAGCATAACTATCATCTAAGATGCTTCATCCTGCTGAGGATTGAAACAGATGCAAAGACCCACAACTAAACAACAGGAAGAACTTGGGGAGTCTTTAAAAAAACCAAGGGGGATAGAACTAAGCAAGTCAAGGACACCACTAGGAGACTTACATAGTCAACTAACCTGGGTCCATGGGGGCTCGCCAATCAAAGAGTCAATGAATATAAAAACTGGTCTCAAATGAATGATGTCTATATGGGCTCATTAATAGCATTATGTAAATGTGATTCTCCTGGGATTTTTGTTTTTTTGTTTGTTTTGTTTTTTGTTAGTTGAAAAGTCATGTCACTTCTTACTAATTTCTCCTTTTATTCTTCTATAAATCTGAAAGAAAAAGTCTTCAGTGACACTCTATAAAACAATCTATCTTGGATGGCAAAAACCCAGACATAAAGTTACACAGGTCAGTGAAGCCATTGGAGTTCTGTTTAGGAAATTTCCTCCTGTACCAATGAGTTCAAGGCTCTTTCCCACTTCCTCTTCTATTAGATTCAGTGTATCAGATTTTATGTTGAGGTCCTTGATCCACTTAGACTTGATCTTTGTGCAAGATGACAAATATGGGTGTATTTTCATTCTTCTACATATCGGCAGCCAGTTAGACCAGCACCGTTTGTTGAAGATGCTTTCTTTATTCCATCGTATATGCTTGGTTTCTTTGTCAAAGATCAAGTACCCCTAAGTATGTGGTTTTATTTCTGAGTCTTCAATTCTATTCCATTGACCAACATGTCTGTCTCTGTACCAATAGCATGGAGTTTTTGTCACTATTGCTCTGTAGTAAAGCTTGAGGTCAGGGATAGTGATTCCCCCCAGCCATTCTTTTATTGTTAAGTATTGTTTTCTCTATTCTATGTGTTTTGTTTTTTGTTTGTTTGTTTGTCTTTTTGCCTTTCCATATAAATTTGAGAATTGCTCTTTATATGATATACTCCCAAAAGATTTCACTAGAGGAACCCAGATTATAGATTCCGAGACTTCTCTGTATTATTTTTGCAATATTTTATTATTTATTTTTACTTCAAATGATTAGTGATTCCCTCGAAGTCTTCATGTCCCACATGTCTTTGGAATATCCAGCCTGGTGAGTTCATCTCTAGCCCCATCTCCTACTTGGGTTTGCTGGTGATTCTGGTGCAAGAAAGCAAACAAAGCTGCCGGATGTTTTCCATTGTTTCGTGGGTGTTAATATTATCTTTTAAAATGAAGTTACAAGAGAAAATTAATTATACAATGTAAATTCCTGGTTCCTGCACCAGTTATCTACCATTGCAAAGGTACCCAAAACTCAGAATCATGATCACTTTCTATAAACCCTTCATGTCTTTCTTTAAACCCTTCATGTCAGTGTGTCAACTGGAATCATGATCTCTGGGCAGCTATGGGTGAACATTTGTTGTTCTGCTGGCTATAGCTGAAGTGGTCACTGTGGACACAGCCAAGCTACATGTGATTGCTTTTTCCAGTGGAACAGCCACACAGCTATCGCAATGCCCACTTTTCTCTTTCCAAAACTTGGATAAATTTATTGTCCCATTCTCCAAATCCTAATGACCAGAGGGTATCACAAATTCAGTACACCTTCAAAGTACAGGGAAACAATGCCAACCCTTGGTGGGAGCAACCACAAAAACACATGTACAACATGTGGATACAATGTGAAGAATAAGTGCAAGAAAAATAATTGAAAGCATTCTGTGCTCCATCACTCTGCTATTCATGAGTAAAACATGAACAACACATGCATGCCCTGATGTAGTCCCAAATGCTTAGGCTCTGAGGTATATCATAAGCATACTTCAGATCTCAACTCAGTGTTCTGAAAGACTTGATTACACAGAGAAACTTCAACACACAGCAAAAAGTATTGCCAACTTTACAGGCACACCATTCTCCTCTTAATCCTTTTCGATGTGTGCATTAAGCAACTCTTTAAAACTCTGTCTCTCGCTTCCTTCAGCCTCTCTTGCAGGTTTAATTTTTCCTTTTTATTTCTTCTTCATCTTCGGCATCTACTCCCAAAGACAACCGTTCATTTTTGTTTGGTTGTTATTTTGGTTGGTTTTTGAGCCATTCTTTAACATCAATGTTCTCTTGACAGGAAGCCACAACTTGCTGCCCTCACATTCAGTCAAAGAGAAATCCTACCCTCAATGAGAGGCAGGGAAAGATGATACTGCTGTGACATCACTCTGTGCCTAGGACGCATGAGACTGGAGCAGGGAGCTTCTAAATGGAGGCAAGGAAATATTTTTCATTGCTTAGCCAATGTGAGGTGCAAAACTCTAATAATCCACGTGAGCAGGAAGTCACCTAGGCAATACAGCTGGCGGGTGCTCATGTGAATGGGAGAGATAATCATTAATGTCACTCCTGAGATAGGAAGGTCTTTATGAACAGAAATAGATTCCACAAGAACATTGCATACAGCCCATTGAAGTGTAGATGGTGATTTGGAAAATGCTTTGAGGGCGGGAGAGCAGGCTTAAATCAAGTCCAGCAGCATGTGATTCGGAGATATAATAACTATTCTGTTGCGCTTTGGTCTCTATGAAGTATCATGACTTTAAATTGTGTGTGACAAGTCATTGACGCATATTAAAATGAAATGCTCTCCCCAGGCAGCATTTACCCTGGGAAATTCTTTATATAAATGTTACAGGTAAGGAGCAAGAGAGAATAAAGTGTGCCTACCAGCTTATCTTCCAGACACAATACCCTGGAAAATGAAATAATGTTCTCTGCCTAAAAGTCTCTTTGCGGGATTAATGTCAACTGCAGTGAAAGTAAATCCCACCAAAATTATAGATAGATCATCCCCAAATTTTTTTTGTATTTATCCACTCTTCAATAGTCACTGGTACATGCACAAACAGAAATTCTTTCTTAGCTTAGATCTCAACAAACTCAGAACATACTTCTGATTTCTTTCCCTCTTACATTATTAACTTTCTCCTTTCATTTAAGGAAACATGACTTCTGTTTCCTTCATTCAACTTTCTAGCATTATGATCCTTGTTCTGGGAAATAAGTAAGGGTAACTTGAACATAAACACTTGATACCCGTACAGCAGATGTGATAGCAGAATACACTTACTGCCGAGTGACAGGCAGGTTTGTGGCATATACAATGCAGATGTGCTGGACAGCAGGGAGATTCATAACGCAGGCTCGATGGAACAGATTGTATAAGATTCCCTCATTGTATTCAGTATATGGTGTGTGATTAAAAATCTGTAAGTTGTCTCTGGAGAATTCCATCGAATACTTTTGGAGCCTGGTAGGTCATGGGAAACTGAAATCAAGAATATTAAGTGACTACTGTGTTACCTTTTTCTGGGTTAGAGACAGAATTGTGGCTATCCAAGACAGTATGTTTTTACTTATTAAACAAATGCTCAGAGCTTTAAGTATTACCACATTAAACACATGGAAAAGCTATGTATGTGAAAAATTGAGCCATATTTTATCTCGTTGTGTAGATCTGTTTTGGCAGAGGAAGAATAAAAATTTGTCATATCTTAACAAGATTTTAGCACACAGTTTTCTTAAAATCTGCAGTGCTCCATATTCAACTATTCTACTATACAAATAATAATTCAACAATTAATACACAGATATTTTATAAAATGCACAGGATAAAAAAGACACTGTATAATTAAATAGATGAAAGATTATCTACAGCTTTTACATGCCTTGGTGGGCTGGATACATGGCAGATTCGCTGGAGTTTTCCTAGAAGGATAGTATGATTTACGGGTCAGCCTGTGAACTGTCTAAGAGTGTCTCATTCCTGGTAAATGAGTCAGATGTGAAGATAAAGGTCTCCTGGTGGCACCATGTGGTAATCACATTGAAACCACGTTGTGTATCATACCAAGTATTTCCAAAGCACTTTCTTCTATACAAAATTATTCTTTTAACAGTCTAATAAATTTGACGTCAGAGATTTCTGAGTTTTAGAAGATAACGGTCACCCACAGCCCCTACAACCTGTAAACATTTAGGCCTGGATCAGAAACTTGGGTATTAGGGTTCTAAATTTAGGTTCCTTTCCAGAAGAGGAGGAAGAGGAGGAGGAGGAGGAGGAGGAGGAGGAGGAAAAGCCAATGACTTCATCCATTTCTTATCCACTCCAACCTTCTGAAATGTAGTTGAAAAAAATTTAAATTTAGCTAAAGTGAAATTGATCGCACCGTGTGTAAGTCAACAAAAATGGCGGTCGGTTGTATTATGTTATCAAGGATAACCTTTGAAGCAAAAGGTGTCACAGTGATCCGCCTGAGAACTGCGGAAAGGGCCATGAGGGTGGAGTGCTAAGGGCAAAGCTGCGAAGTCTCCCCACTCCTCCGGACAGCTTGGGAAGGGGCCACGCCCATACGGCCTCCTCAGCAAACCCTAGCAAGCGTGGGCATGAAGGGCTTCGGAAACTGAACCGCAGGACCATGTTTTATGGGCAACTGTTCTGATAGCTGCGCTGGCTACTGAACTCACAGTTTGGCTCTTCACTTCTGAAAAGTACAGTCTGTTCTCCTCACTCCATTTGGGATCCTTTCTGTTTATTAGTTAGGTTTGATCACTTCATTTAAAACCTTTAAGAATCTTCTTGTAGAATTTGTGGAAATGTCTAAAGACATTACCCTGGCCCACAAAACTACTCACAACCTACTGCTCAGTATCTATGAGGCCCCTTCCCCCACATGCTGTCATGACTTCTGTGCTATTCTTCGACAATTCTATACAGGCTCCCTTCCACCTTGGGGGTCTTTGTTAATGCTGCACTGTTTGGTTTTGAGTTTTTCTTAGATGTCAGCTTGGGTTACTATTGTTGTTTCTGTCAGGATGCTATTTGAACATCTCCTATCAGAGAGAGCATCTGTGGCCTGTCATTTTGGATGTAGTGCATCACTCCTCATAAAACACAGATTTGACTGTTTTATGAGTTTCACTGTGGTTGGGGACCGCAGGACCGTCACAGAGTAACATAATCCAACTGCTAGAACTTGGCTTGGGGAGCTGGCTCTATGAGCAACAGAACTTTCTGTAAAGGTGTGAGGAGCCATGTTCAAATCCTCAGAATGCATGTAAAGGCATAAGTTGTCGTGGACATTTGTGTCCCTGTGCTCCTATAGAGAAATGGAAGCAGAGAGACAGAATTCTCAGAAGTTAATGGATAGAAAACAATGGACTTCTAAGATTATCCTATCACTTCCAGATGTGTGCCCTGAGACTCATGCCTGCACTCACATACATACATGTACACACACACACACAAATGCACACGCACATATACACAGTATGGGGGGGGGTGCGTTAAAGAAAAACAGCAGGGCATGCTAGTGCACGCCTTTAACCCCAGCACTTGGGAGGCAGAGGAAGGTGGATTTCTATGAGTTGGAGGCCAGCCTGATGGATCTACGGTTAGTTCCAAGACAGCCAGGCTACAGAAAGAAACCCCATCTTGAAAAACTAAACCAACGAACCAAACACGTCTCACTCCTCTCCATGATACCCTTCTTATAAATAGAAGCAAGTGGGACCTGGGATACTGATCAACTAACCTAGAAGAGCAAGGAAAGAGGTGATGACGCATACGCTGACTCTTCATGTAACCACTGTGTCAACTTTTCCCCGGGGAAAAGCACAAACATTGCTCCACCCCAGCTAAGGTATCAGTGATGGACCAAATGAACAACAGTTCCATCCAAGTCTTTCTTGGTAAACTAATAAGTTGAATTAGGGTTCCTTGCATGAACATGAGTGATAAGCTACAGGAGCTTCGGCGGGGGTTGGGGGTGGGGGATGAGGGGTGGGGGTGGGGAGCTCTACCACTGAGAAACCTGTCTACTCCTTCTTCCAGGAACTGTTGACTCCACCGAAGTCTTCAGAGCCCCATGAATCCCTCTCCTTTCTCCACGTTGGAAAGCTAGTCTGTGTAGAGCTCCTGCCTGGAATCACAGTAGCTGAGAGTTCAATGCCCATGTCAGGCCTGGAGGATGGAGTCTCAGAAACAGTGCCCTTATGACAAATCTAAAGCCTGGATCTCTGTTTTTTTGATTCTGTCAGATAATAACATCTTCTATTCGTCTTGGCAGTGGGACCAGTGAGATGAAAAGATGAGTGAAATTACAACACTTTAAGAATTTAAAAATCCTTCATAATGAGGGCTTAGATGTGCTTTAAAGTATTTGAGCTCAAAATAAAAGATAGATGAAGCAGGTGGGAAAGCAAGAGACAGATGTACAGCGATTCATTATACAATTTTATGTACTTTTTTGTCTGTTACAAATTTTGCATAATTTATGAAGGTGGGGAACAAGTGCTGCTGTTTCAAGTAGAAGCAAGATCTCTACAGTCTCGTGATGTAGTCTTCTGGTTGTTATTTTTTTATTGAGATGATATTACAGTTATCTGTTTGAAGCCTATTTATAAAGAAAACTAAACCTGAAATTCCTTCCGGTCCCACATCACATTATCATGATTAAAAAAATGGAAATTAAGTTGTTTAAAGGCTTTTAACCATTATAGATTATTAGAAACTTCAATATAATATTCTTTAGAATGTCTTTAAATTGAATTTAAATCATTTGAAATCAGAACAAACCATTCCTAGGGTCCCACTTCTTCTTGGTGTGATGTTCCTTTGGGAGCTCTCAAGTCATTCATTTTATCCTCAAGAGTAGCTGGGAATAGAAAGTAAATAACTTCCCCCTCCACTGCTCCTAATGACTAATCCTTTCAGACTTACATGTCAGTGGTTTCACTGCTGAGCATCACAGGAACTTTGGATAATGAACATAACCAGGAGAAATTAAAGACTGAGAGCATCTTATTCATGGTCCACAGACTGCTTGCTGAGATGATGTGTGATCCCTGATGGATTCAGTCCAAAAGTTCCAGGCACTAATAAAATCCCAGGGGAGGCCTGCTCTCTGAACTACTGGACAAAGGAGTTCTGCAGGACCTAGAGGAACAAGGTGCCCTTAGTTTTTGTGTTTCTTTGTAAGACCTCTAGATCTTTAAGAGCAACTTATATCAGGTTTTCCTTTTCAAACCAAAGATTTCAAAAAAAAAAAAAAAATTAACCACATCTCCAAGTCTCTTGACTCTGTCATTTCATTTGTTTGATTACAATTATCTAAATTGTAATTTTAAACTCCCTGAGAAAGTGTAGTATTTTCATTTTTCAAGTTAATAACTGCTAACCAAGTTTTCAGATTATCAAATAAAAATTTACAACATGGACACACAAGTGATGCTTAGCGACTTCCTGGAGCATGTATAATGAAGATGGGGGCAGCATCATGCTGTGGACTTTCCAGGGCTAGCTAACAAGTCACCCCAAATGATTGAAGCTAAATAATCAGTCACTGGTCATAGTGAACTGCCTTCTGCAAATCAGAAAACGATGAGAAAGACTGATTATTTCATAATTCCTCAATAGACAACATTATTAAATGGAAAATATGGTCCCAGATGGGTCTTTCTAGAATTCTCTGTAGAGATGCCATGAACTGAACAAACCCATAAACCTCAGAAGTCAATAGGCCACTTGGAAATAGTTTAGTTATTGAGTAATAGATTGTAAAAGCAAGTGCTCTTCCCCCAGCGCTTTCCCATTTCTGCTACATGAATTCCTCAGGGGAAAACAAAGATCTATAAATGGAATGGAAGTAGGGCATTTCGAAATGATTTTATTGCCTAAAAGAATACCAACTCCAATAATTCCTCAGAGCACTTGGCATCAGTAGACACTTATTGGAAAGCAAAGACTAGACTTCTACGAACGGTATATTGAAATTTCGGTGGATTTGTTCTCTATCTCATCAAATTTACCTTCTTGCAATGCATAAAGTAATTAAATGAAAAATAAATAAAATAAAAAATATTTTGTGTTTTGCACAATTCTACTTTTTAAAGAGTTATTCCTCTACTAAATGGGTCCTTTACATTCAGTTTACTTTCAGATACTGAAAACTGCATTCTCAGGTAGAAAGTAATCACATCCATGGCTACTATCCAAATGCTGAATGGTGAATTTTAAAGAAGCACTACTCAGACAGAGAATTATAATCAGAAGACAATTCTCAAATCTAGATGTATTTGCCCATTGATTTGGAAGTTTGAACTCGGGTATTTGGCCAAAGTCATAATGTCCTTACTAGCTTGGACCTCTGGCTCCTTTGAAAATATACATATCATTCTAAGCAGGACACAAGTACACTTTTTAAACTATAAATAAATCTCACTAACACTTGAGCTCAGCAAACATACATAAAGAAAATATGTATTTGCATGGTTTGCTCAAAAGACACCCATTAAAACCAATGGAAAACATCTGACAAAAGAAGATTTGAAAGATGGTTAACTAGTTCCCATTATTAAAGAAACATAAATTGTTTTCCTCAATATCTATATTCCTTGTTATTTGGGGAAATCTGTCTTGATAGGTTTGAATAGGTTTGGACCCCATACACTCATTGTATTTAAATGGCTCCCAGGAATTGCACTCTTAGGAGGTCTGTCTTTGTTGGGATAGGTGTAGCCTTGTTGGAGGAAGAATGTCTCTATGGGAGGTAGGTCTTGAGGTCCTATGGTCAAGCTCTACCAAGTGCAGAAGTCGCTGTCCTGCTGGTGGCCTAGTGAAAACAATCTCCTTCTGCCTGCCTTGGGGTCAAGATGCAGAACTCTCAGCTCCTTCTCCAGCACCATGTCTGCCTAGACTTCACCATGCTTCCTTTCATGATGATAATGGACTGAACCTCTGAAACTGCAAGCCAGCCCCAATGAAATGTTGTCCTTCATAAAAGTTGCCTTGTTCATCCTGTCTCTTCACAGCAATAAAACCCTAACTGAGACAGTAGAATTTTTTTTTCTTAAGAAATTGAATATGATTCACTCGCATACCCTCTCAAAATTTTGTTCTGAGACTCTATTTCAGAAAATAAGAATCAGAAGCAGGGCGGGGGGGGGGGGATACATAGGACTAAGAAGGATACAGCAATGGGTGGGAAGCCTCTGTAATGCTCTGAGATTTTAGCCTGCAAATGTCACTGTACTAGGCCAGCAAAATCAACAACTACACTCTAAATATTTATCTTTATGCCCACAGATAAGTTTAGTACTCACTCCCACTAAAGAAACTATTCTTTGCAACAGGCAGATAGCATTACAGAAATTTGTAAATGATCGAAACATAATGTTGTGAAGCCCCATCGCAGTTGATACATCTATGACATAAATCCTGTACTAAGGTGCAAGATCATTTCAGAAAAGGGAACAGAAGGCTTTTAAGAGTCAGAGGAAAAGGAAATGTGCTATAAGTCTGTGCCCCTTAGAAATATTATAAGCTACCACCATAAAGTCTCACCAACTTAAACATGGTTAAATATGACCTGAACAAAGATGACATGCTTATATACAACCAACAGACATCCTTACACAGATGGAGGGAAGCCCACAATGCCTCAATCTTAGACAAAAATCTAAAGGCAGCTAAAGAATGTTGAAAGCCATAGAAATAACCTTCCACAGAATAAGGTAAGTTTTTCACAGAACAGATATTCATCTCTGAATAATGATGTAGTTCAACACAAAACTCCTCCTGCTTAATAATAAAGACTATTTTCATAATTACATATGCGGGCAAACCTAAATCCTCATTACCTCAGAGTTAGTTTAGTTTAGCTTGATTAAGTGTCAAGGAAGGTTGCTCATGTAGCTAAATATTAACAACGTCCTAGAATCTCTTGTCTCCTACTCATCTTAGTGAGTACTACACATAAATTTTTGATGCTTGAGTTGTTTGACTGTTCATTGCTATAACAACAACAACAAAAAACCTGAGAAAATTAAACTAAAAGAAGAAAGGATTTATATTGATGCATAGTTTCAAAGGTTCTAGTTCATGGTCACTTTGCATGACTGCTTTTAGCTTTGTGTCAAAGCAATAGATCATCACACTGAAATCTGTGACAGAGAATAGCTGGTCATTTCATGGCAGTTAGGAAGCAAAGAAAGAGAGTGCAAAGAATTGCCAGAATTCCAGCCATGCCCTCAAGGGCAGATTCTCAGTTACCTTTGCTGCCAGAAGGACCTATCTCCCAAAACTCTCACCACCTCTTAATAGAGCCACACTGGTGACAAATCGTCGACACATGAGCCTTTAGGAACAATTTGCATACATATTAGTATATTTGATTATGCAAAATAATAGGTATCATTTTTACATTTATTTTCATGCAAGTCTATAATGTGTTTTGGTCATATTAAAACCCAATACCCACTCCTGTCCCACTCCCCGTGAGACTGATCTCCTTTTCAAATAGTTTCTCTTTTATTTTT
This sequence comes from Mus pahari, assembly GCF_900095145.1. NCBI lineage: Eukaryota > Metazoa > Chordata > Mammalia > Rodentia > Muridae > Mus > Mus pahari. The sequence goes on from NC_034597.1 coordinate 89,686,508, forward strand.
ATGTTTTTTGCTTTAATTTTGTTTGTCATGTGCATGCATATGATATGTGTGTGTTTATATCTATATGTGTATATGCATGCATAATGTGTGTGTCTCAGACAGACAGACAGACAGAAACAAAGAGTTGAACTAGAGTGTCTTATGAGAACACAATTGAAGGCTTATTTAAACAAGCATGAACAACTAACTCATGACTATATCCCTGAAAAAAGGCTTATTTAAACAAACATGAACAACTAACTCATGACTACATACCTAAAAAAAAAAATGTGTCTCCCATTCTAGGAACCATTAACTGATTATAAATCCTCAAGGAGAAGAGAGTCTTCTCATTCACTAATGTGGGATTATTTAAAATTTAGGCCAAAACAATGCTACTTTCATGTAATCAAAAGTCTAGGGTTTGTGAATATATTATAATTCTTAATTGATCACACTAGCTGAATCTGTACCTTAGGAGAAATAATATTGATCTCACGGTCTGGTTTGGAATATTGGTTATCACCAAGAAATATGTCCTTCATCTTCCAATTGTTCAGTCAACAAGTTTTGATGCCTCTATCAACTTAACCTAGTGTATTACCCTATCATATTGTCAAATGTATTGATGCAGATAGATACAATGTGACTGACTTCAACTTGTAGCCTACTTCTTGCATAATGATTTTTGTCCATTCAGAGAGGCATTACCCTTAATAATGTTTCTTTCCAGCCCATTTTATACATAACCAGCTTGAAGCTCAATTGATCAATACAGAAAATATATAAAGAAAATGACTGTTTCTAAGGTGAATGTTCTGGATAGAAGTTAGAGTCAGAACATGCATTTAAGCTTGCTCTTGAAGTAGACATTACAACACAAATATAACTTTAAAACTTTTGTTTTAAAATCTAATTCTACTCCATTCATAGTATTTATGAGTGGATTTTCACTCCATTCAAACAAAGTGAACTTAAATTTGCAGACACAGTTAAAGAATTCTGATAAATGCAACTAGAAACAAACAAAAAAAAGGTGTTTCTCCAGCATCAAAAGCCTGGAGAAAAACACCGGCATTTGTGTTGTTACAATAAAACACTTAAAGTATGAGTTGCTGGATGTGAGTGCTGGAAATGGACTCTGTAGTGCACTTCTATACAGGGAGTTTATTGGGGTGACACTAGGGACTAATGCTAATACAGAAACAAGCCACTCCAAACCTGTGCCAAGGAACAAGTCAAAACCCAGGACATTCAGTGAAAGTCTTAAAGAATGCTCCTGCCTGGGGTGTAAGAAACAGGTACTCCATCATAATTCACACACCAGATACTGCAGGCTGACCCTGTGAAAGAGATAGGTTTGGCAAGGAGGTGTCTGCTCCCTTGGGCTGAGAGGAGCTACAGGAAGTGACTCTACTGTGATTCCTTAATATACAACTGAAAAGCCACTGTAAAGGACCTGAGAGACTCAATGAAGTGAGCAATGAAGAATTTAAATTGCATAACTACCAGCATCCTACAGAATGCTTTCACTGGGGGAACTCTAGTTAACTTGTTTCAATCCTTTCTCATCTTTTCTTCCTTCTGTTTAATTCAATGACTTTCAGCCTAGAGATATTTTACAGCCCCCTTACCTCCAGGAAATATTAGACAATGCCTAGAGGCACAATTTGTTACCGCATCTGGAAGATCATGTTAAGACGCTCATAAACATACTACTGTGCATGGCACAGCACTCACCAACAATTACTTGGACCAAAATACTGACAATGGCAAAGTTGAAAAACCCTTGTCCAAACCCATGCTTTGGTTAATAGTTGCAGATAACACAGCTTTGTCTTCTGTGTTTTAAAATACCCAAGGAACTGAAGGGGTCTGCAGACCTATAGGAGGAACAACAATATGAACTAACCAGTATCCCCAGAGCTTGTGTCTCTAGCTACGTATGTAGCAGAGGATGGCCTAGTCGGCCATCAATGGGAAGAGAGGCCCCTTGGTCTTGCAAACTTTATATGACCCAGTACAGGGGAACACCAGGGCCAAGAAGTGGAAGTGGGTGGGTTAGGGAGCAGGGGGAGCAGGGAGGGGATAGGGGATTTTCAGAGAGGTAACTAGGAAAGGAGATAACACTTGAAATGTAAATGAGGAAAACATCTAATTAAAAAAAAAGGAACTGAAAAAAAAAGAAACTGACAAAAAAGGGAAAAAAAGAATGCTGAACTATTAGTTTCATACTGTTTCTTCAATCTGAGTGTCAGTCTTTGACACATTGTGCTTCTGAAAGACTGAATGTGAAGAATTAAGTTGAGAGTAGCAGAGATAAACCTTAATTCTAAAGCTTTTCTCTCCATTACTCAGGTCTAAGACTGGACTATATTTTCCAATCTCTGCAGTTTGAATGTCAGAGTGACAGAGGTCTCCTCGAGAGAAGAGAATGATTAAAATAAGATAAAAGTATGACTTGACTAATCTCAGGGCTCATTGCTGTGTAAAGAGATGTTTTTTTTTTCCTTTTGATTCACAAATGTTTAAAGAGATGGGAAATAATGGGAACAAACCGCAGGGGGAACATTTCTTAAATGAGGTAAATTAATGCCATCATGAGTGAGTGTTAAATTATAAAAGTCTAGTTGCTCAATTAGGATAAAAGCAGGCCTCTAAGGAAAGGAAGGCCTAATTAAAGTCTGAGATGTGCATTTAAAAGAAAGGCTCTCAGGAGAATGGTGTGGTCGATACAGCAGACAGCTGAAGGCATGTAAAGTCCCCTGACAGTGTAGTCCCTTCCTTGGTACCAGCATTGGTGAGGATACCTCAGGAGATTAGCCTCAAAAGCTGATGGGGTGTGGCTCTGCCACCACTAGAGCTCTCTGTCTTCTGAGAAATAGCTGAGACGCGTCCAGGCCTGTAACTTCAAAGGTAGCCAGTCTTCAGAGAAATGCAGGTAAAGGTGTAGACCTGCTGAACTCTGAAAGATCAAACTCGTGACCTTTCACTTACTGGGTCTGTATGTAGAGACCAATGAGGTGTAACATCATATTCTCAAGGAAAGAGATAAGAGATCTAAGATCCAATCATGGTAAAGTGTGTCAGTCAGGATGCAATCTATGTAGCTATGTTTTCAAAGCTTTAGAACAACAACAACCAAAAAAGTGAGGTAAACCACTTTCATGTGGTCATAGATATCATCCACGAATGCTCCTCTTGCTCACATTGTCTCTTTCAGTTGAATTAAAAGCAGAAGTTCCTAGACTGCATGGGAACTCCATAAAGCTGTAACAAAGTCAGGGTTATCCTGGAGTACTACAGATTTTCCAAGGAAACACTGTAACATCTATAAACAGAAGTTCCTTGACTTGCAATAAGATTATGACTCTATAAATCCATTATGGTTTAGATGTATTTTATGTCAAAAATGCTTCAAACAAACTTGGTCTCCCAAACATCCTATCTTAGAAATAGCACATTACTGAACATGGCTATTTAGCCTTGAAACCGTGGGGCTGAGTGGGTGCTACCATTTCCTGCCATTGTCTAGCACTAGGAGAGAGATCCGTGTCTGGGTAAAATACAGAATTTCAAAATGTGAAGAATCGGGTGCTGGAGAGAAGGCCCAGTAGTTGTAAGTGTTTGCTGCCCATCAGAAGAGCAAAATTCAGATTCAAACACCCACATTAGGTGGTTCCCAAAACACATGTAATTCTGGCTCAAGAACCATCCTGCTTCTGACATCCATGGGCACCTACACACACGCACACACACACACACACACACACACACGCACACACATGCACACACATTCACACACACATACACACACATATGCAAGTACACACACATATGCATGCACACACACATATGCATGCACACACATATGCATGCACACACATATGCATGCACACGCACATGAGCATAAGCATACATGTATGTATACCCACACGCATTAGCATGCACGCTTTATGCATACATTCAGGTACATACACACATGCATGCACAAAAATAAAATAAATTTAAAAACTGAAGTAAGACTGTAATTTTTTCCAATTACAAAGCTAAAATAACTTATCCTATTGGTGTTTGGATGTTATACAGAATACACAAACTACCAGCTCAGGGTAGTCTACAATTTTAACATTAGATGATCTCTTTTCCCGAACTTTCTTGTCTTTGTCTTCCCTGGGGAAAAACAGTGCTGAATGGTAAAGTAAGTTATATGTATCTCACCTTGTCTTCGCACTTAAAATACTATGTGAGTCTCAAGTGGCACATGTGTCTTCACTGGAATACAATTTTGGTATTAACAAAATAATTTTTTTATTAGATATTTTCTTTGCTTACATTTCAAATGTTATCACAAAAGTTCTCTATAACTGCCCCCACCCTGCTCTCCTACACACCCACTTCCACTGCTTGGCCCTGTTGTTCCCCTGTTCTGGGGCATATAAAGTTTGCAAACCCAAGGGGCCTCTCTTCCCAATGATGGCCGACTAAGCCATCTTCTGCTACATATGCAGCTAGAGACAGGAGCTCAGGGGGTACTGGTTAGTTCATATTGTTGTTCCACCTACCTATAGGGTTGCAAACCTCATCAGCTCCTTAGGTACTTTCTCTAGCTTCTCCATTGGGGGCACTATGTTCCATCCTACAAATGAC
>NC_034597.1:89692377-89693917 GCF_900095145.1 Mus pahari
CTTTCTCAGCATCTAACGAGACGATCATGTGGTTTTTGTCTTGAGTTTTTTTATATAGTGGATTACATTGATGGATTTCCTTATATTAAACCATCCCTGCATCCCTGGGATGAAGCCTACTTGGTCATGATGGATGATCATTTAGATGTGTTCTTGGATTCAGTTTGTGAGTTATTTTATTGAGAAGTTTTGCATTGATATTCATAAAGAACATTGTTCTGAAGTTCTCTTTCTTTGTTGGACCTTTGTGTGGTTTAGGTATTAGAGTAATTGTGTCTTCATAGAATGAATTGGGTAGAGTACCTTCTGTTTCTATTTTGTGAAATAGTTTGAGGAGAGTTGGAATTATGTCTTCTTTGAAGGTCTGATAGAACTCTGCACTAAACCCATCTGGTCCTGGGCTTTTTTTGCTTGGAAAACTATTAATGATGGCTTCTATTTCTTTAGGGGAAATGGGACTGTTTAGATTGTTAATCTGATCCTGATTTAACTTTGGTACCTGTTATCTGTCTAGGAAGTTGTTCCTTTTATCCAGGTTTTCTAGTTTTGCTGAGTGTAACCTTTTGTAGTAGGATCTGATGATAATTTGGATTTCCTCAGGTTCTCTTGTTGTCACCTTTTTCATTTCTGATTTTGTTAATTAGGATACTGTCCCTGTGCCCTCTAGTTATTCTGGCTAAGGGTTTATCTATCTTATTGATTTTCTCAAAGAATCAGTTCCTGATTTGGTCGATTCATTTTTGTTTTTTTGTTTTTTTTGTTTTTTTCACTTGGTTCATTTCAGCCCTGAGTTTGATTATTTCCTGCTGTCTGCTCCTCTTGGGTGAATTTGCTTCATTTAGTTCTAGGGCTTCTAGGTGTGCTGTCAGGCTGCTAGTATATGTTCTCTCTAGTTTCTTTTTGGAGGCACTCAGGGCTATGAGTTTTCCTCTCAGGAATGCTTTCATTGTGTCCCATGAGTTTGGGTATATTGTGGCTTCGTTTTCATTAAACTCTAAAAAGTCTTTAATTTCTTTCTTTATTTCATCCTTGACAAAGGAATCATTGAGTAGAGTGTTGTTCAGTTTCCACATGAATGTTGGCTTTCTATTATTTATGCTGTTATTGAAGACCAGCCTTAGTCTGCAGTGATCTGATAGGATGCATGGGATAATTTCAATATTTTTGTAACTGTGGAGGCCTGTTTGTGACCAATTATTTGGTCAATTTTGGAGGAAGTACCATGTTGTGCTGAAAAGAAGGTATATCCTTTTGTTTTAGGATAAAATGTTCTATAGATATCTATTAAATACATTTGTTTATAACTTCTGTTAGTGTCCATGTGTCTCTGTTTAGTTTCTGTTTTCAGGATCTGTACATTGGTGAGAGTGTGGTGTTGAAGTCTCCCACTATTATTGTGTGAGGTGCAATGTGTGCTTTGAGCTTTACTAAAGTTTCTTTAATAAATGTGGCTACCCTTGTATTTGGAGCATATATATTCATAATTGAGAGTTCATCTTGGTAGATTTTACCTTTGATGAGTATGAAGTGCCCCTCCTTG
>NC_034597.1:89695007-89706625 GCF_900095145.1 Mus pahari
TCCTGGATTTCCTGGATGTTTTGAGTTAGGATCTTTTTGCATTTTGCATTTTCTTTGATTGTTGTGCCCATGTTCTGTATGGAATCTTCTGCACCTGAGATTCTCTCTTCCATCTCTTATATTCTGTTGCTGATGCTTGCATCTATGGTTCCTGATTTCTTTCCTAGGGTTTCTATTTCCAGAGTTGTCTCCCTTTGGGTTTTCTTCGTTGTTTCTACTTCCCTTTTTAGGTCTTGGATGGTATTGTTCAATTCCATCACCTGTTTGGATGCAGTTTCCTGTAGTCCTTTAAGAGACTTTTGTTTTTCCTCTTTAGGGACTTCTTCCTGTTTAGCATTGTTTTCCTGTAATTCTTTAAGGACTTCTACCTCTTTAGCAGTGTTCTCCTGTATTTCTTTAAGTGAGATGTTAATGCCCTTCTAATGTCCTCTACCAGCATCATGAGATATGATTTTAAATCTGAGTCTTGCTTTTTGGATGTGTTGGGGTATCTAGGACTGGCTGAGGTGGGAGTGCTGTGTTCTGATGATGGTGCGTGGTCTTGGTTTCTGTTAGTAAGATTCTTATGTTTGCCTTTCGCCAACTGGTAATTTCTGGAGTTGGTTGTTATAGTTGTCTCTGGTTGGAGCTTGTTCCTCCTGTGATTCTGTTAGCTTCTGTCAGCAGTCCTGGGAGTCCAGCTCTCTCCTGAGTCTCAGTGGTCAGAATACTCTCTGCAGCAAGCTCTGCTATTACAGGGAAGGTGCACAGAGGTCTGGCATTCAGACCTGCCTCCTGGCTGAAGATGAAGGCCTGATACTGGGCCTGTCCCAGAAGATGTGTTGCCCCTGCAGTCTGCACACTCACCTGTACAGACTGGTCTCTGAAGAACACAGGACACAAAATGTCTCTCTCACAGCCGGACACTTCTCCTCTGCTGTGGAAGGTGCCCAGATGCTTGGAGCCCGAAACAGGTTCTGTCCCTGCAGCTGTGTCTCCTCTGCCTGTCCCAGAAGCTGTGTTGCTACTGTAGTCTGCACTCTCACCTGCACAAACTGGTCTCTGAGCGACCTGGGACCCAAGATGGCTCCCTCACTTCCTCCGGCAGGCCAGTAGCCTTTAAATATCTTCCTGTATTCCTGCCTCCTCTTTGAAAATCCTCTGCTGCTGTAGATCACACAGGAACTTAAGGTTCCCTAGGCCACTCATTGAGATGTCTGCTTCAGGATATCTCAAAGAAGGCTCAGGTATTTTTAAGAAATGTCCCCAGGTAACCTTTTCCACTAGCAAAGTTTAGGAAAACCTTGTTCCGTTGGAGATTTCTTAGTTTTCAATATGCTATATGGACACTTACTTCTCAAACAAATGGTGCCACCATTTGTCCTACTCCATAAACTAGACTTTGAAGTCTTTGGGATTCTGCACTACCTCTATTCCCATATACAATTCACTATCCACACTTTTGATACTGTCATTAAGATATATCTCAAGTATTCCTCCCCCCTACCCTGATACCTCTAACACTACTATAATCCCCTCATCAAAATGTTTACAAATCTTGACAATATTTCTATTTTTATGCTTCATTTTCTACATCCAGTGGTTGGAGTAAATTTTTTGCAAGTATAGTTCAGATTTTTGTCAAAGTCTTATCATATATTTCATCAAATCTTTTAAAAGATTACAAGTTAGAATAAAATTCAAACAGATCATTATTTTACTAATTTGTCAGCTTTATTGAAACCCTTTGTCCTACTTACTCATTCTCAAGTTCTTACCAATTTTCCGCAGGGTGTACCAAAACAACAGGTTTTGCCTGAATTATAGTTTATTTTCTAGACTTTTCATTGCATACATGGGACTACTATGTACGGATAGTTCTTAAATATTACTTCCTTTACCTCATTATAGTAAGTAAACTGATACAACCTCTTCTAATGTAAATCTAAGCCATCTGATCCTTTCACTCATATCATTCATCACATTTTATAAATATTTGTGTTTGTTTAGCCCTAAAAGAATCAATTTATTAATCTCAGCTTTCTAAAACTAGAGTTTTATATGTACCATATGATATCAATATATAATATAGCATGCAATCAAAGACTTTGAGATGGTAAAAGAGTAAATGCCTATTGAATAAATTGACTAGTGGATGGATAGATAGATAAGATGATGGCTTGATAGATGATACATACATACATACATACATACATGATAGATAGATGATAGATAGATAGATAGATAGATAGATGATAGATAGACAAATAGACCAACAGATAGATGACTGATAGATTATAAAAAAAATAAAAATAAAAAAGGTAGGTAGGTAGGAATTAAAAACACACAAGCAAAAAGCAAGAGTTGTTAGGTTTTTGTGTTGACCTTAAATTTATGAAAAATGTAATACCTTTTCAAAGTTCCCTGTGCAAAGTTCAGTGTATAGAATTTCATCATAGACATGATATATAAATATTGTGTAAACTAATTTTCCAAAAATAGTTACTCAAACTCTGAGTAAATAGAAGTCAGATAGAGGGAAAATGAATCTAGGTAAGTTTTTAGGTGATCAATATGCTAGTTTCTGGTACCAACCTGCACCATATCCCAAATTCTACTCTTAAATAATTCCAATTACTAGCATGTATAAACAATCAACTCCATGGAATTGTATTTTAGGTCCATCTGATAGCAACTGGATTAAAAGACAAAAATTAGTAGGTAGACAGCTGAGGCAATAGTAGGAAATTGGTGGACTTTTATCGACATTGTTATTCTTCTCTGGTCTTTGGGAGCTACACTGGGAAACGACTGGTTCTATATTCACTCCAAATACTAGTAATAAAGATGCATCTTGGGTCATTTGGAGACAGCATCTCTGTATTCCTATATTGTAAAGCATGGCTTTGCAATTGGACATAACTGTCAGGAGTCTGTCTTCATTATCATTCTGTTTCTGGGCACATATCACTGTTGACTCTCTTAGTTCCGAAGGGTTATTCTTTTATGCTGATAAAATGCAGGTTCGTGTAACTAAACAATGTATATTTAGTTGAAATAATGATGTATTATCTTTCACACAGGCAAAGACATCTCCAATGTATAATCTATAGATCTTTTTTCCCATTGCTTAGTTAGACAGGCCACTGATCACTTGTCTGCCCAGCAACAGAAAGACAAGTTCTCTTCCCTCTAGGAGAGGCAATCCATATTCTGTATTTAGAACAACAATGATGGAGATCCCAGTCGGAAAGTGGAGACTGCTTTGTTTCTCATATGAACCACATCAAAAAGATCCAGTATGTCTCTGTTGGTAGATACTACAATTCTATTCAGCTTAAAACCTCTTGCTCACCATACAAGGGTCACCAGTGTCAAACTTGATCAAATCAATTTCTCTAGTCTGCAAAACACTCAAAATGACAATATTCCTCTTTGTGAAAGGACAGCATAGGTCACCAGGTGAGGATTCTCTTGTGCCCACAAACTCTTCCTCACTTTGCATAACTTAGACTTGGTATCCACAGATGTGATATGATTTTTAAAAAGAGTGACACTTTCTTATCGTAGGTCATATGGCCATTACCTCTGGCACTCCCAAGGCTGACATCTAATAATGATGGTTTTATCAGTTCTGACTTTGCCATTCTCCTTAACGAAGAGCTGTATGTGGACTTGCACTTCATCACCTGTCAGGACGTTCTGAAGTCTTTTTCTTGGGCAAACCATGGTAGGAAGACATTCTTCCATCTTGAAGGGACTGGTAAGTATATATAAAGCAAACATGCTTGTCAGTGTACTGAGTTCTTTGAGGCTGCTAGATACTTCTGTCATTTGCTCTAGGGACTGAACAGCTAAAGAGAAACTCAAAATGGCACTAGATAGTGATGGCTCTGGACAGTCATAAGAGGAATACTATAGATTCCTTTTTATTGTTAATGTTTTAGTTAATTCCTTTTTATGGCTGGCTGTCTTTTTTATTTGCTTTTGATTTTTGAGACAGGGCATTACTATATAGCCCATGCTGGCTTTAAACCTGGAATCCTCCTGCCTTGGTCTCCGGAGTGCTGGGATATACCACCATACCTGCTTCCAATGAAAGTTACAATGTTTAAATTCAAAATTATCATTCATTTTATAAAATGTGCATTTGGAAAGAACAAAACCTAATTAAAATATAGACATTAGTCAGTGATTTACCTCAACAGCTAGATTACCCCAATAGTTGTTCACAGACCTGAAAGTTACAAAGTATGTAAAATATGCTCATAGATTTTTATATGTCAATATATACATGTATTTGTTGGTTTTAATAATAAATTCCAAAATTATTCATTGTTACCTATTATTTATACCGGTGTTCTTAACCTGTAGGTCACAATCCCCACAGGGGCCACATATCAGATATGTATCCTACTCATAAAAGTAGTAAAATTATAGTTGTAAAGCAGTAACAAAATAATTGTATGGTTGGAAGGGTCACTATGACATGAAGAACTATATTAAATGGTGCAGCATTAGGAAGATTGAGAATGAGTGAGATTTCTAAGAAAATATTTTCCTCTTTGAATTTTTATTCCCATTTATAGTTTAAAAAGAGCAGCATGTTTATAAGCAAAAATGACTAAATAACAATAAAATAACACTGTATGATAATATAGTCATTAAAAACTTTTGTGTGTTACATAATAATATGAAAAGTCTATAATGCATTTAACTATAAAATGTTTACTGTCTCTATAGTTATGTTCTGCATACTTGTTGGGTCTTGCATCCTCAATAATGACAGATGAAGATACAGTCTGACTTTGGAAACTAAAAATGTGCAATACACAGTGCTTTGATAAAGCACCAGATAATTTTAGATTGTACACCATAAAACATAAGTTATGAAAATCATTATTAAAAACAAAATGTACTTGCTAGTCCTCCATAGACCAGAAAAGTGAAATTTCTCATGTTAAATTTCACATAATCAAACTGAAAAAAGTAGACATAGGACGCAAAAGAGCCATTTTTCTGAAAATTCAAGCTTCCAGTTTGAGTCACCACAGTAAGGAAGTCCTCTACCCACATACATGCATGCACACGCACACACATGCATACATGCATACCTGAAGGCATGTACAATTATAGATAGATAGATAGATAGATAGATAGATAGATAGATAGATAGATAGATAGACAGCACAACACCACTTTAGATTTCACATTTCCTAATGCTTGGCAGAATCTCCTATTCCATTGCATACAATTCAGATTATACAAACTTATATTTAGAATCAAAACCAATTAGACATATACCTAATTTTCTTATAATTTCGGATGTTGGTAACACAAAAGAATAGGTGACTACATTGCTTATTCTTTAAAGACATAACTGTAAGAAACTTTAATTTTCTTTTGTTAAACAATGTTTTGCTAAAACAATGAAGCTTTAATTTATCGAAATAAAAACAAATCCACATATAATTTTCTACGCAAGTATTGCAAGCCTGTTTTTCACGCCTGTCATTTGAGAACACTGAAACTGTATGTTAATAACCACCTGCCAATAAAATATAAAATATAAAATATAAAATCCAGTGTGATCTAAAACAAGAAGTGATCCACCCCATCACCTACCCCACCCCACATACAGTACCCTGCCTTCACAGACACTATACATAGAAAGCATCATAATGATGCCATAGTATAACAAAAAGGTTGGCTGTTGCCCTTTATAGAAAATGCCTGAGTGTGAAAGAAAAATTGTGATATATTTTATGATCATAACTAAAGCTAAGAGTCACATTCAATCAGCTGTTTTAATCAATAACTTTTAATGATGATATACTCTCACTATTACCATAAACTGTCCATCAGCTGCTGTGACTTCAGGGTAAGCTGATATCCACTTAACTGTCACGGGAATTTTGCTAAGATCCTTAAGGTATTTTGTTAACTACACCTTCTCACTTATTGTGGGCCTCTTTTTATTCCCTTAGTAAATCCAAGGTGAATTCAAATGATTAAAAAATAATGTGAATTAAAGATCTACAATGTTTATTAAAACCTAAGGGAGCTTGTGTTTTTGTGTGTCATAACATGGAATATAATGAAGACGAGATTTTTCTCCCTGGTGCTCATTTTGTGTGTTAAATGTTTTAATCATTTTGAGCACAAGCATTTGCCTTCATTATTACTGCATGGCAAGAAAGGTCTAAGGTTCTGTTTTGTGTACAATCAATGAGGACAGCAGCCTACATTTAGAAAGTGATTTGTATTCAGGCAATTCCAAAGCTCTTTACATACAATTTCAGTTACTCTTGTCTGTTTGTTTAGTATAAGCATCTTTTATCTGACGATTTAAATGAGGTCAGAATTTTACGAACTGTACTGGTTTTCTGTATTAGAATTTAAAACACCAGCGCTGGATGTCCATGGTGTGATGAAGGTGGAGATTGAGAAAGTGTGCTTATGCTACATTCTGTTGAAAGTTGCACTTGTATATCTTTGTCCTTTGATGTTACTAGAATATTTATTTCCCTTCAGTAGAGATGATTGTTCAAAGATTGCTTTAGTTATTTACTCTCCGGGAATGATAGTTTAAACAACCTTTAAGACATATTGAGCTCATTTGAATCTTAATTATATAGTCTTAGGAAAGTTATATTTAATCTAGAGCCATTTTCCCCATGTTTAAGATAGGACACCGAGACCAGCTTCATGGTTATGATGTGAAATAGAACTAATGCATAGAAATCACTTTGCTTAACAGATAGTGGCTGATAGCATAGATTCACAGTAGAAAAAAATGAAAATAATGACAGGCAGAACTTTTGAATGCTTACCACACACTCCACCACTGAGCTACACCACAAGCCTACTTATTATGTTAACACATGGTTCCTCTAAGTTTCTCAGGGTGGCCTTGAACTTATTCTGTAGTTTGAGCAAGTCCTGAATCCATGATCCTACTTCAGTTTCTGTCAACCAGCCTGACAGGTCTATGCGACTGGGCTGGATTTGGATTACATACTTATGTTTTTGCAGAGGAATTTTAATAAAGTAACATAGCTGCTCTGGCAAAGGTATCCATGGACATCCAGGACCTTCTAGGTCTATGTGATCTGGCTGGAATGCAGACATGCCCTTAGTAAACACCTTTAATTTCAACCAATAACAACTAATTGAAGGACAGACAAAGTAACAAATCAGAGAAAGAATTAAAAGAATGAATTGAAGATAAAATATGCCCAATTCATAGAACAGCTAGGGAGCTAGAGGGGGAAGGAGAACAGTTTTACTATAACAGTTTTACAGAGAAAACTCGCAGGTGAAGACAGAACTGATCCAGATCATGAGAGGGAGCCAGATGACTAGAATAGATGGCCAGAGTTATTTTGCGGCTAAGCAGAGCAATTCAGTTAGAAGCTGGAAGAAACTAGTTTGAATCAATCAGCTTGGAGAGGAGTTTGAGCCAGAACAGCTGAGTTGCACCAGCCGAGCAGAGTTCAGAAAGATAGAAAGTGTGAGCTTATTCAGCCATAAGCCTCTGAGACAACAATTTCTTCTAGTGAGTAAAAAATGCATTTGCATGTTTTAATCTGATAGTTATAATTATTTTTAAATTATAGTCTAGAAACAAAACTAAATGATAAACTTGGTCACTGCCACCTACACTTCCCTTCAGAGACAATTAATGATGGATGACCTGACCCTTGATGAGACCATGTGAGATTAGACGCCAGTCCTTAACTACTTCTGTATGTATCATCTGCCCATCCACTCTGGCAAAATATCTACGGATCATTTTTATCTAAAAAGAAGATTGGTTTCAGCTCATGATTTCAGGAGCAAAGAGTTGAATAAAATCTGGTTGGAGTACCCTAATGAGCTGCTTCCTACAACTAGGATCCACCGCCTAAACACTGAAACACCTTCTCATAGTGCCACAGGCTCCAAACAAGTCTTTTACACAGCACTGATAGGGATGCTTCAAGACTGTGTCACAATACGAAGGCAGCAAACCATACAAGTCCTACACCATCAGGCTCAATGTGACGTCCACAATTTTTCAGAAATGGAGGGCCAGTGTATAAAGAGCAAAATTATCTGACATGTCTTCAAAAAGTGAGATACATTGCTCTTAAAAGAGGAAAAACCTATTAAAATCGAAAATAAGTTATCTTCTGAATAAAGATAAAGCCAAAGAATAAGAAAAAGACTGAACCCAGCTGTTCAAGCACTTTCCATGCACAGAATCATTTGAATTCAACTCTTTGTTATCTTCTCATCTTTCCAGATACTATGAGGTCCAGAACCCCTTCCATACTACTGAACCTTTGACATTACGACTCACTTGAGACCTAAGATGAAGACATCAGGAGACCTTGCACCGAAGCCCCTGAAATCATGAGCTGAAACCAATCTTTCTTCTTTTTAGATAAAAATGATCCGTAGGTATTTTGCCAGAGTAGATGGGCAGATGATACATACAGAAGTAGTTAAGGACTGGCGTCTAATCTCACACAGGGTCTCATCAAGGGTCAGGTCATCCATCATTGTCTCTGAAGGGAAGTGTAGGCAGCAGTGACCAAGTTTATTCATTCAGTTTTGTTTCTAGACTATAATTTAAAAATAATTATAATAACCATCAGATTAAAACATGCAAATGCATTTTTTACTCTCTAGAAGAATCAGAGGCTTATGGCTGAATAAGCTCACACTTCCTATCTTTCTGAACTCTGCTCGGCTGGTGCAACTCAGCTGTTCTGGCTCAAACTTTATCCCATAGCCTTGATTCCGTCCTGTAGGCATAGTAGACACAAACACAAGATTCTCGGAATTAGGCTTTATTGGATAAACTTGAAGGCTGAATGAGTCCTTGGGTGCCTCTGGTCTCTTCAACTAGGGGAGAGCAAACTCCACAAGGGGTTCCCAGGGTTCAGGGCAGGAGAACACACCTGGCTTCCAGCCAGCCAGCCCTCCGAGGTCTGAGAAGTCCTGGTAGGGAAGGTAGAATTTGGAGGTGGTGTTCCAGAGGGTCTCCGCTGCTCTGGGATTAAGATGGCAACTTTCGGAGAATAGACTCTAGAGTCACAGACCTCTTTGAGACAGAAGGCCCGGCCTTTGGGCATGCAGCGACCTGGCTTGGTTCCTGAAGTAAAGACCTGGAGCCCTGGCTGGGTTTTGGTGATTGAAGGTCTACAGACCAGAGGCTCCGGGCCTGGAAGTGTGTGCTGGTGATTTGAACTGATTCTTGGGTTGTGGATTTTTGTCGCTGGAGGGCCTCTTCCTGAGACTCTACTCCCACTGGATTTTGCGGGGGCACCAGATGCAAAGCCCTGGCCTGGCCCCGAGGCAGGCAGAGGCCGAAGCCAATTCCTATTCGGAGAGGCCCAGATTCCTGGCCCTGGGCACAGGGTAGTAGTTGAGGGAAGGCAAGCAGCCGGGGTATAGTCTTGTACTTGGGGGTGGGACAAGATGGGGTGCGGATCTGGAGGCACACTAGACATATGGGGTACTCCACGACTGGGGCACAGCCGGGTGTTTCGAGCCACAGCTGCTGCAGAAACAGTATCTGCAGCTCTCGTGCAATTCTGCGGCGCCCCACATGGTACACCAGGGCTTGGGTGAGGGCCCCTGGGTCCTTGAATGCTGCAGGGTCCACCTTGCTTGGCACACATCCCCCTGCCCCCCGAGAGGACTTGATGCTTCCGGACGGAGGCCACTGCCATGATTGCTTCTTACTCCGAATCCTTGGAGAAGGTGAGCTGGGGCCCGGGGAAGTGATCTTGGAGCTTTGTAAGTCCTGGAGGCGGGAAGGGGACTGACAGGAGTGAGGAGAGGATTGTTGTAGCTGGGAAGCAGAGGAGGAGCCGGTAAGAGGGGGAGAGACACAGAGCTGATAGTTGGAGGGAGAGATGGAGTGTGGAGAGGGGACTTTTTCACCAAAGTGAGTATAGTTTTGGTGAAAGCAAGAAGAGGATCTTGGGTGACAGGAAGAGTCAGGAGGAACAAAGTCAGAATTCGAGTCCAAAGAGAAGTAAGGCCCAGGAGAGTGAGTCTGTGTCAAAGAAGAGAGGAAATATGCCTGTGGGGGGGTAGGCAGAGGAAAGTGGGAAGAAGGGAGGGTCGGATTGGGAGAAAGAGATGCTAAGTTGGGCAGAGGTGAATTCACAAACTGTGAGAGGACCTGAGGAGGACACCCTGAGGGCACTGTGTTCTGTAGCAGCACCTGGTCCTTGTTTTGAGGCAACATTGCCTTGAATCCAGGGGGGAATTGGATGGGTGGACAGTGGTTAGAGACCTAACAGCATGGGGGATCTCTGAGGCCAGCTGGGGCTGGTGGTAAAGACTGCCTTCTGTGCACAATGTGGCCGCAGCAGCCTCGTTCTGCTGTAGGCATCAGCAGCTGGCCAAGGGGACACGCAGCCTCTTCTACCTGGCTGTGGCGTGCTCAGTCCAGAGCCTGCATCTAAACTTGACTCCTCACTTCTCCTTAGCCATTCGCTCTGTGTGTGTGTGTGTGTGTGTGTGTGTGTGTGTGTGTGTGTGTATGGAAACAGAGAATGGGGGCTGTCCCTGGGATGCTGAGGGACAAACGCAACTATCTGGGTGGAATCAGGAGGAAGACACAGCCTGTAGGACCTGCAGAGGAAAAGACAGAGGTCAAAATATCGGGATGATTGACCCGCTTCTGGAGTCTGCTTCAGGTGCTCATCTCTAGTAGGAACTCAAGACCCTCCATGTGAGGTCTTTGGCTGTTGTGCAGCAGGTAGATTGTTTGCCAAGCATGCACGAAGTCCTTGGTATGATCCCCAATGCCACATAAGCATGGCATGTTGGCACGAGCCAGCAATCCCAGCAGGGGTATAAGGAGCTCGAGGCTAGCCTGGGTTCCATGAGTCTGTCTCAAAACAACAGAGACTAGCAGTTTGTCACCTTTGAGGTCAGAAAATCTGGTAAGATGTGTAGAGAGAAGGTTAGAAAAGTGGAGATTCCGGCTGGAAGGAGAGGGCTGATGGGAAATGGGCAGCGGAGAGTAGCGAGAACCAAATGGGTAAACGAGTGGAGAGCGCTCTGAAACGCCTTACCAGCGTGAGCTCCTTCTGCAGGTTAGAAAGACACTTCGCCAAATAGGGGACCTGGAAGAGAAAGCAGAGTCACCAGTCTATCCACCTTCCTCCCTCCCGCCTCCATTTCTGAGCCCCTAATCTGACTCTAACCCAGTATTCCAGTCCGAGCGGTGCCCTCAGTCCTTTTCCTGGTACACAGAGCTCTGTCCTAATCCCGACACACAGATTTTGTAAGCATCCTGGTTGCCTGGCATGCTGGTTCCCCTGGCCTCTTGTCACCCTCAACACCGGAGTCCTTCTCCCTCAGCCTGGCCTTGGCTGAGAAGGATTGTTAGAGCCAGTGGCAGCAACAGTAGGGCCAGCTGGTAAAAAGGCTCCAAGGGACTGAGGCTTTGCCTAAGGGGCGGCGTTGCCGCCCCAAATGGGAGCTGAGGGGCTTGTTCCCTGAAAGCAGCTCTCTCTGGCATCAAAAGCCTATGTCACAGAGGTTAGATAATGACATCATAGCATCATAGGTTCTGCCTTC
The DNA here is from genome assembly GCF_900095145.1 of Mus pahari. Lineage (NCBI taxonomy): Eukaryota > Metazoa > Chordata > Mammalia > Rodentia > Muridae > Mus > Mus pahari. The sequence continues at coordinate 89,706,576 of NC_034597.1, forward strand.
AACCCTCCCCCCCCCCCGCTCTGGGTGTTTCTCAGGGACCTGCAAAGACT
>NC_034597.1:89706681-89711539 GCF_900095145.1 Mus pahari
GGCTTTGCCTAAGGGGCGGCGTTGCCGCCCCAAATGGGAGCTGAGGGGCTTGTTCCCTGAAAGCAGCTCTCTCTGGCATCTCTCTCTGGCATCACAGAGGTCAGATAATGACATCATAGATTCTGCCTTCTCCTCCCCCCCCCCCAACGCTCTGGGTGTTTCTCAGGGACCTGCAAAGACTGCTTTGGTAAGATTTGTCGAGTAGAATTGTTTTTCATGTACACCCACAAACCTAGCTCTGCCCTGTCTGCTCTTAAAATCTACAGCTCTCATCACTCTCCAGGAGGCAGGGCTGAGCCTTCCAACTTCCTCATTGGCTTGCTGTCTGAGTGCAGTAGCTGTGTTCCTTACGCTTTTGTCTTTGGGATATTACTATCTATTTTAATAGCTCTTTTTCAACGATGTTGTTTATTTAGATGTATGCCGTGCGCTTGCATGTGCCCTTGAAGTCCTGAAGGGGGTTGGATGCCCTAGAGGTAGGGTTTTAGACGGCTGCAAGTTACCTGATATGGGTGCTGGGATCTGAGTACCAGACCTTACCAGCAGCAGGTGCTCTTAACTGCTGAGCCTCTTTTCAGCCCCTTAGCTATTTTCTTTCTCTTTCTTTCTTTCTTTCTTTCTTTCTTTCTTTCTTTCTTTCTTTCTTTCTTTCTTTCTTTCTGTCTTTCTGTCTTTCTTTCTTTTTTTAAATTTTGTCAAGTGGTTTATTTGCTATTTTTTGAGAATTGGTGTTTCACCTGTATAAATGTGTGAGGGTGTGTCTTAGGGTTTCTATTGCTGTGACTACCAGGACCAAAAAACCAAGTTGGGGAGAGAAGGGTTTATTGGACTTATACTTCCAGGTCATAGTCCATCACTTAGAGAAGTCAGGACAGAAACTAAAGCAGGAGTGGAAGGAGGAGCTGATGTAGAGGCCATGGAGGGGTGCTGCTTACTGGCTTGCTTCCCCTGGCTTTCTCGGCCTGCTTTCTTTCTTTCTTTCTTTCTTTCTTTCTTTCTTTCTTTCTTTCTTTCTTTCTTTTTTAATAAGGAAAACATTTTCATTAGAGCTGGCTTACAGGTTCAGAGTCCATTATCATCGATGTAGGAACATGGCAGTGTCCAGGCAGACAGGGGCTGGAGGAGCTGAGAGTTCCATCTCTTATTCCAAAAGCAGCTAGGAGAAGATTTCAGCCTGCTTTCTTATAGAACCCAGGACCACCAGCCCAGGAATGGCATCACCCACCATGGGCTGGGCCCTCCCCCCATCAATCTCTAATGGAAAAAAAAAATGTCTTACAGTTGGATCTCAGGGTGGTATTTCTCCAAGTGAGGCTCCTTTCTCTCCGATGACTCGAGCTTGTGTCAAGCTGACACGACAAAACCAGCCCAGTACAGAGCACCAGACCCCTTAGAACTCGAGTCACAGACTGTTCGTTGTGAGCCACCGTGTGGGCTCTGGAAGAATGGCCAATGCCATCACTGTGCCTTCTCTACAGAAAGAGCTATTTTCTTAACACTGCGTGGTGTCTGTGCTCACGTGTGTGAGCTAATGCACATGTGGAGGTTTACAGATTGCTGTCAGATGTCTTTCTGAATCACTTCTCCACTTTACCTTTTGAGACAGGGTCTCTCACTGAGCCTGGAGCAGCCTAGCCAATGAATTCCAGTGATTTGCCAGGCTCTTCCTCCCCACTGCTGGGTTCTGGTAAAATCCAGTTTCTTCTACTTGCAAAGCAAATGCTTTATCAATTGAGCTATTTTTCCCAGACAATTTTCCAAAGTATTTTTCCATGTGTACTCCACAGGTTGTTTATATTCAAATGTTTGGCTCATCATTTAATTGGTTTTTGTCACTGAATTTATTTTTTAAGTTTTTATGTGTATGTGTGTTTTGCTTGCATGTATATCTATGTACTGTGCTCATGCCTGGTACCCTCAGAGTCCAGAAAAGGGCAGCAGAGCCGCTGTGACTGGATATACAGATGCTTATGAACTGCCATGGGTGGGTCCTGGAAACTGAAGCCCAGGTCCTCTGGAAGAGCAGCTAATGTTCCTACATGTCGAGTCATCTCTCCAGCCCTTGCATTTATTCATTGTATGGGCATAGACACACAGCACACATGTGGATATAAAGAGGCAAGTTGATCCCTCCTGCCGCCACGTAGGTCCCAGAGTCATCAAGCTTACAGCAAGTGCTTACTTTTCTCTGCTGAGCCATCTTGTTGGCCCCAGTATTTTTATTGCTTCCTTTGTGATGCCCGGAAGCATTTTCGTCCCAATAATGGACCATAATAAAATTAGGGATGAGTGCCCAGCATGGTGTGTGTAAAACTGGAGAGGGGACGCTGGGGAGATGGTACAGTGCTTCTTGGACAAGCATGAAGAGCTGAATTGGGATCCCTAGCTCCCACAGAAAGCTGAGCACAGAGGCTCCCATACATCTCCAGGGCCTCCAGCACTGGGTGGCAGAGGCAGGTGGATCATGGAGGCTTGTTGGCCTGCCACCTGAGCTGAAATGGTGAATTCTAGGGTTAATGAGAAATTCTTAATAAATAAGGTGGACAACAAGAAATGAAAATCCCTGACACTGACCTCTGACCTCCACATGCACACAGGGCAAATGCATCCCCTCCTCCATACCCCCTACTCCCCACATCCACAATAGAAGGGCACTTATAAAAAGGATGTGTAGGGCTGGAGAGATGGCTCAGTGGTTAAGAGCACTGACTGCTGTTCCCAAAGTCCTGAGTTCGATTCCCAGCAACCACACAGTGGCTCACAACCATCTGTAATGGGATCTGAATGCCCGCTTCTGGTGTGTCAGATGAGAGCGACACTGCACTCAGGTACATAAAATAAAGGTAAGTCTTTAAAATTTAAAAAAGAAAAAAGCATAATAATTCTTTTCCCTACAATAAGATACAAGTCAACACTGCTTAGCCAAAGACATTAGCATTTCTCCAATAAAAACAGGGAATGAAAGAGATCACAGCGGCGAGCCCAGTGCTTGGGAGATGGAAAGAGAGGTATTGGGAGTTCAAGGTCAGCCTGGGATAGACCCTGTCTCAAGATCTCTTTTTAAAAAGATAAAGGAGCGTTCTAGTATCTTGTATCATCAAATGCTACCAAAGGCGTTATTAAAGATTTTAACTTCTAGTTTTTTGAGCACTGTAATTCCATAATTACAGGTAGTTGCGGTAATAATTCAGGCAAATACCTTTGGATACAAAAATATCATTGGCATCTTTTGAGAAGGGAAATCAATGAACAAAACCTCAGACTTTTCCATACATAAAAATGCAATGCTAAAAGAGGATTGGGTTATATGGATGCATTAGAAAAGAAGATTAATATTGTGTTCACTAAAGATATAAAAACACAAGAGCTCTAGAATCCAAACGTTTTGGACAGAGTTCTTTCCACAAATAAACACCTATGCCACCATTCCTAGGTCCTAGGTACTATGCAGCCTACCATATTTTCACACTAATGACAGCTATCTAACTTACCTCCACAAGAGCTATTGTTATAGCTATATTAACTTGTTTACCTGAAAACTCTGTGATGACACCTGATGCTCATTTCCAAGAAGGAAAAGAAAGCTCGAAGAGGAAAAGGCAGTATCTTTTAAAAATTATTTCTGTACATATCCCACAAAAATCTACCATTTTAATATTGTTCCCACCACTATAACAGAGAGCGGGAAATACAGTGTTTTAGCTAGAATGGTACGTAATAAAGTTGAGAAAAAGTGAAGCAAGTCAAAAAATTTCAGAAATGAATTTATGATGAAAACAAACATGGACTTACTGATGAGAAAGTTGACTAGCAAATTTGTAATAGCCTTTCCCAACCTAAACACAATATTTCCAGGCCTTTTCTTAACTATATATCAGTGTTCCTCTTGGATTTCAATGCGCATGTCAGTTCCTGTGGGTCTTGTTAAAAATACAGAATGCCTCAGCAGGGCAGGAATTGAACCATAGACACTACATTTCTAATGGGCTACCAGATGACTCTGATGCTACTAGAAAAGACTTGCAAGTTCCCAATGTGCTTGTTAACCAGGCACCTCTGGGAGACATATGGCATTGACTAGGAGAATTTTTGTCTCAACGTGGGATGTGGAGATGAGATGGTAAGGTGCTGCCTGCAGCCAGTGGGTAGAGGCCATGGATGCTACTAAATCTTCTGCCATGCACAAGGCAGCTGTCTCATCCAAGCCCCCACTGATGCAGAATGTCAGCACTGCTAAGGATGAGAAATCAAGTTAAGACACTAATCCACCAGAAAGATGGAGTTGTATTTTATTCAAATATTCCCTGCATATTTTTGTCTTTATGTGCTATGCTATACCAAACTTTATGTTTACTTCTAGTCAGTATTCCTTATTGCTGGACCAAAGCCCTAAAAATATTAATGCATCACCTGTGTTATGAATGCCTGACAGTTCCTCTTACCAAGGCCTCCTGCCTCCTCTAAATGGCTTTCTACACACTCTGTGTCACATGGTATCATCCTCAATTTCCATTCCAGAAACTGGCCATTGATTGATCAAGGCCAATATGGTTCTATCATTGCCTTGATTGCTTCGTATGTTGATGGAGTGCTTTACATGTTGTTGAACTTTGCTCTCCTTATGTGGCATAGCCATAATAATCATTCAAAACATTCATATGAAATATTCTATGAACATATTAAAATGATATTTATAAGAAACATGCTAGACCTCCAAATGTTGACCTCCTGTACTTCACTCAACATGGCTCTCTCTTTCCTAGTCCCTTCCTTATGCACTAAACCCCAATCCAGATTGACACACATTCTAGTCCTCATAAAACCTGTCTTCTCTGAGAGTCTTTATAGCATATAATAT
>NC_034597.1:89711550-89712941 GCF_900095145.1 Mus pahari
TACTTCACTCAACATGGCTCTCTCTTTCCTAGTCCCTTCCTTATGCACTAAACCCCAATCCAGATTGACACACATTCTAGTCCTCATAAAACCTGAACGTTATTTCCACAGGCAGGTTTTAAGGGCAGATTTAAAAAAAAAAAGGCTCAAAACCCCCATTTAGGTCCAGTGTCTCTCATTAAGTTTTCTGTGATTTTTCCAGAGCTGAGGTTCATGGACCAATGCCTACTTACCTGGCTGGCTAAGATTAAAATGAGTAATAGATCCTTTGTGCCTGCAGGATGGCTCCTAATGCATTTTTCATTAACCTGAACTCCCACTCGGGGCCTCTTCCTGAGGTTCAGACAGAGGTAAGAGAGCTGTGAGCTGGCTTGTTTACTAGCATTTAAACAGGGCTGCTCTTTTCTCACAAACCATAACAATTCTGCACTTAACGTGATTTCTGGGAAGGTGGAAACACTATTTAGTTTGCCATCTGTTAAGAGAAGACTGATTCATTAGGACAGATTTTTCATCTGGTTCTCATTTCAGAAATCTAATAATGTATCTTATGGAAAGGTTGGATAACATAGTTTTAAAAAACAATCACATATATGCAAATATACATGCATATGCATTATACATTCACACACATAGACATAGTCATGCATGTAGTTACATATACCATGTTCATATGGCACCATATTATGGATGTATACATACAGTACATGTACATAAATTACATGTACATGTAATGTACATAGAGGCACACAAATTGCAGCTATAAACACATAATACCTAAACACCAATCACAAAGAGTGTATATTCTCATAAGTACATAACCATATCTAACACTCACACACCTGTAATGGAAATGCAAATGACCAGCAGGAGCTAGAGGGTCTCATGTTCCCATGGACCCTTATAGGATGCTTCCTTGACAACATATTGCACAGTGATATGTCAGATCTCAGATGTCTTCCCTCCAGAGCTGAGAGTGAATTCACAGCACCACATAAAACCACCCATAGTGGTGCATACTGTAAACCCCACGCTGGATGGTTAGAAATGTCAGGAGTTCAAGACTGGCTGGGCTATGTGCAGACATATCCCCCTCAAAAAATAAAAAGCTGTAATTAGTACATGTAGATTTTTGTGCTAGAATACTTACAACTGAGTCTTCTTGAAAATAAAGTGAATATACCTACATCCTTGCTACATGTTCACCAAGAATATCAAATTCTTTTAAGGCCAGATGCTCTAATAATAGCAATAACTTCTTCACTAGTGGCAGGAAAGAATGCCCACACTCCAAACGTTGACCTCCTGTACTTCACTCAACATGGCTCTCTCTTTCCTAGTCCCTTCCTTATGCACTAAACCCCAATCCAGATTGACACACATTCTAGTCC
>NC_034597.1:89712952-89713947 GCF_900095145.1 Mus pahari
GGTTTCGTCCATCAAGCTCCTTACTTAGGTAATCCTTCCTGTAGGACACGCTGGAAAAATCCTAGCTATCTCTAACCTAGACCTGTTAGAAACCAAGTCATTTTCAACCATCAATTTCTGTTCAGCTTCTGTCTCAAAATCTTAACAATCATTTGTCCAGATTCCCACTGTCATCTCTTCTCAGCTAGACCTGCTTCCCTGAATTCCTTGTCCAGACATCCCTGTAAACGCGGCAGTGGTACCGTGGGTTGCCTATTCTGTATAGATGGGCAGCTAGTTAATAAAATGTGACCTTTGCCACTCGGCAAAATACCTAAGTCTAGCCTTTACTACTTAATTGTTCTCCAGAAACTGTTCTTTGGCTATGATTTTACATAAACTTCATTGTACGATGACCCTTCAAGGATGCTTCATGCCACCCAGAAGAGGGTAGAAAGATCACTTCCCTCTCTAGTTTTCTTGATACTGTCCAGTTGGCTCAGTGCCTTGATATGGACAAAGACCCTGGGATGAAGCAGGAGTCCCTCACTGGTAGAATGACCACCGACAGAGAAGGCAGGTTAGCCCAGTCTGTACTTGAAAGGAAATGAATGGCCTGGGGAACAATGGATCAGTGTCCCCTGTGTTTTCTGTATATAAACGGACCAGCTGAGAAAAAAAAGCCAGGCTGAAAAGCCATAAGGAGAACTAGTCACGGGGGGCTTGAAGCAGTTATAGCAGCAAAAGCAAGCGAGGGGACGCTTTAATTTTTCAAAGAAATAAATGAAGTACACTGTCCCCCATTGTCTCCTTGGAGTGTCCTCTTCCACCACATCCCACCCCCTCACACACACACATTTTCTCTCACCAATCAAGGCAAGACCGTCATGTGTAGGTGACAACCTTTACTGGGGTCAGGATGAGGATTCTGCCAGCAAATGGAAATGTCACATTTAGCCAGACCTCAGAGGAAAAAAAAAAAAATATATATATATATATATATATATATATATATA
>NC_034597.1:89714647-89765662 GCF_900095145.1 Mus pahari
AAAAAAAAAAACTAAGAAATGAAGCATTGAAGCATTGAAATAATCTGAGAGGCTCTTGTCTTGGGCATTTTCACTTGTTTTCTTTCTTCCTTTTTTCTTTTAATTCTTCTCTTAAATATTACCTCCTGCCCCCTCTCCTCCCAGTCCCTCCTTTTATCTCCCCTCTTCCCTTATCATTCTGCTTCCATTTCCCTTCAGAAAAGAACAGGCTGAAGCGAAAGTCTCTAGATATGTCATGTGATAATGACTCACATGGTCTTTTGCTGAGGCAAGTCCTATGGAAGGACACACGGTGCTTGGCGGGAGTATAAATAGCACTCAGTGGACAGTGATGCGGCTTGAATAGCTACTTTTGCAACATTGTGTTGATCTAGTATAGAGAGCTTCTCCTGGGATCCCTGCTATCCCTGGTCACTACTGCTGACTCTTGCTGATTTAGCGGAAGCCTGGCTGTTTCTGCTGGATTGTGCCACTACTGCTGATTGGCGTTTGCTGTCCTGACACTACTGGACTGGATTGCTGGAATCTGACAAACGAAGATTAGAATCACCCTAAAGAACTACTTCTAAACAGGACCACATCCCCTTGTCCTATTTACCATCTTTTCTCCCCTACCTTGGGATGGTGGACTAAAAGGGTATCAAAGCATTTCAGAGCCCTTAAAATCCTATTAAAACCTATTTCAGAATCTATATTTCAGAACCTATTAAAAGTAGGTTTTTAAAGCAATCTAAGCCTATAGCAGGCCTCCCAAGGATGTCTATCAAACATGGCATACCCTTATTTTATTCTGTTATCCCTCTTCCCATCCTTTCTTCCTTCTCTCCTTCCTTCTTTCCTTCCTTCATTTTCCCTTCTCTTCCTTCCTTCCTTCCTTTCTCTTTCCTCCCTCCCTTCCTTCCTCTCTTCCTTCCTCCCATCCTTCCTTTTATCCTTCCTATATTTATTTCTTCTTCTGTACCTGTAGACCTACTGGGAACAAATAGTTACCCTCTCAGAATGCCAATGACAGCCAATCTTTCACCTTTGTGTCCCACAGACTGAGATAGTGGAGTGCCCATTGTGTCTTCCCCTCCTGTCCCCTAGAAGGAGAAATGTTTTTCCTAACTAACCATAGATGAATGTTGTAATGCTGATATATGAGTAGTAAAATGCTATATGACTGAAATCATGGGATATGAACCACTGACCACTTGGATTATTTTAGCAGTCTTGTTGTGGTGTGGGCTAGTTGAGGTGACTGGAGGGAGAATGCTATGATCAGCCAAGGTACAGAACACCCCAATGGAGGACTCAGGAGAGTGCTCAATGAGTAAAACCAGAGTGACTTGAGTTCCTTTAAACCTAAAGATATGCTGACATATGAAGCAAGTAGTAGGTAAAAAGATCACTGTATTTTGGTAATGTTTAATTTCAGAACCCTGTCTTGTGAAGTAACTGTATATGACATTTTCTTGCTCTGTGTTATATATTTGAAAAACATGATGAGATATTGAAGAAAGAGGAACAAAAAGGAGAATAAATGGACAACGGGTGGACAGACAGACAGGTGGATGACATACAGGTGCGTAAACAGGAAGATAGATGCAGAAAGACATTTAACTCCCTCATCCAACCTTCTCCACATCAAGAGAGACAGCTGCCAGATGAATTTGGTTGGACTATAATCTCAGTGCTTGGGAATTTACACAAGAAAAATGAAAACTTGAGGTCAGTCTTCTGTCTCAAAACAGAGAGTATCCTAAAGTCTGGGCATCAAGCGTTCTACTCTGCCAGGCTGTGGTGGCGCACGCCTTTAATCCCAGCACTTGGGAGGCAGAGGCAGGTGGATTTCTGAGTTCGAGGCCAGCCTGGTCTACAGAGTGAGTTCCAGGACAGCCAGGACTACACAGAGAAACCCTGTCTCGAAAAACAAACAAACAAAAAAAAAAGTGTTTAAGAGTTCTAAGAGTTCTACTGTACTCTATCAGGAAGCACATTCAGTATCTCATTTTCAGAACCAGGTAACATAGTACTAAAATATCACCAGTTGAAGAATTAAGAGGGAAAATCCTAATCCAGTAAAATATCCCTATGAATGATTTAAGGATTTTCTTTCAAAAAATGTAAAGGGAAAGAAAGAGGGAGTTAGCAGCCTATTCCTCCTGATGATGAAGGGATGGATTGTAGTGTTCTGAGTGGGTGCTGTGTGAAGAGGGAAAGACTGAACTACAAAGGAAGGTGGGACTCTGTTCAACTGGACCAACTTCACATTGATGGAACCTGTCTGAAAACACAATAAGCTACTTCAAAAAAAAAAACAACCTGATTATATATATATATATATATATATATTAAAATAAAGAAGCTGCTAGCTTCTTCTCCCCTCATCTCTGAGTCATTTTGATGAATAAGAAGGAAGCTGGAAGGATATGTAAAACAGGGGCAATAGTTTAAGACCAAACTCTGAATCGGATCCTTTATGGGTAGTCATGAATATGCAGTGTTCATGGGAATAGTCTCCACATGCTTTCCAGATAGTAAAAAGAAAATAGAAGTACATAAAGAATTTTATACATCTTAATACACCTTACTTCTGCAAAGAAAAAGGAAACCTGAACTCTCCAAAAAAAAAAAAAAAAAAAAAAAAACCTGAAAGTGAGTTGTTCTAAATTTGAAACTTATGCAAACATGGCAAACGTCTGGCATCAGAAGTGGAAGGTTAGTTTTAACCTTGCTCTGTTTAAAGTACCCAGGTTTTAAATTCAAAGTGATTGAAACTGAAGGCTTTATTTTGTTTGAAATTCCTGTTTGTTTTTTTTTAAATTATGGTATATTTTGAGAGACTAATTATAAATGGCAAATTATCAAAGCAATCTGGGAATTTGCAATAGAGGACCACTGCTGTGATTAAACAAGCCTACTTCTTGGTATTCACAGCTAAGGCTCAATCGTGAACTGAAGACAAAGGCCCACACTGGAGGTTTATGTGTGTTTACCAGAAATAGCACGTTCCCTAAGTCACAGAGAGGACTAATCAAACAGGCTTCCTTCTTGGAGTCTGAGCACAGCTAGACTTCATCATTGCTGAGTTTTACTTACAGGTGTTTATGGCTGTGGCAGAATTTGTAGCAGGTGCTGCTGGCTCCAAATGAAACCCCCCAGCAGTGACATTTTCTGCTTGCAGGGTCCGCTGGCAAAAAGTACCTGGAACTGTGAAGTTGGTGGAGGTGGTGTTTGTTTTTAAAACAGTGTTCAGCCTGTCTTCTCAGTGGATGTTATAGTCAAAGACTCATGGGAACAGCCTTCAGCCAATATGGAAGCTGGTGATTCCAGGCGATGGGTTTTGTGTGTGTGTGTGTGTGTGTGTGTGTGTGGATGATTCTGGATGATTTCTATTCTGTCTCCCAGAGGTCTCTAATGGAATTCAGTTCCATTTGCTGACAGCAGTAGCCCATTAGCCATCATAATTGGTTTCCTTCCTTCCCAGTCTCCTTCCACACCCTCCTGTTGGTGTTTCACAGCCCAAATCTGCATGTTCTTGCATTATAGTATCTGATTTCAACTTAGGAAAAAAATCAACCTGAGGGTATGCTGTTCCCACACTTGAATACTAATAGAGATTTGTTTTAATATTTTATATTTCCCCAGATTTTATTATAGAAAAATTCTATTATGATACAAAAAGTAATATGCAGATAAGAAGATGCATGAACTGCTACTCTATTCAGCTATAAAACTGAATTTCACCAACATAATAATGATCAAAATAAGAGGAAGCAAGCAAAGGGGATATATGCAGGATGATGGATGAATATAAGCTGTGGGGAGATAAAGGTGTGTGTGTGTGTGTGTGTGTGTGTGTGTCTGTGTGTGAAGGTGTGTGTGAAGGTGTGGGAGAGGAGGGCAAAAGTTAATCTCCAGATCTCCAGTGTTTTTTCTCAGTAGTTATCTTGTTTGCAGGTCTAGTATTTCTCTCTGGCCTGGGACTTTGATGAGGCTGTCAAACCTGAGAGTTCCAGCGATCCACTTGTCTCTACCTCCTGGGAGTTAGGATTGAAAACTTATACTGGGCTCCACAACTCTGTATTTTGATTGGTTGTGGCTTTCTGGAATGGCAACCATTTCTATAATGGTAACCCGTCTGTTGCAAAGAAAAGTTCCCTTGGTGAGGGGTGAAGAATACACTTATCTATGGGCATAAGGGCACAAGTTTAGAGTATAGTTAGAGATTACGTTGGTTTAGTAAAGTAGTGGTTGTAGGTTCTTCTGCCAGACCCATGACTTCACTTCCTCTGAGGAGTAGGTTGGGATTTCATTTCCTGGCATTGGTCAAGCCTGTCTTAAGACTAATTAGAGAGTAATTAGTTATCACAAAGAACTGCAGGCACTGAGGAATGCTAATGGTGAGATGTACAGTCTTCCCCAGGAAAGACCACACCAACTGATAATCCAATAACAAAGGGTCAGTCATGAAAACCAGCATACAACGTAACACTACACAGACTGAGCAGGTTAAGTGCTCAATGTACAAATACATGTGTATATGCATATACATATCTGCATGGAACAACAGCTCATGAAAGAAAGAAGCAATGAATTTGAAAGAGCTAAAGGGGGAGTTTGGAGGGAGCAACAGAAATGGGAAACCATGTAATGATAGTGTAGTGCCAAAGGAAGTGTTGGTGAACCCCAAATGTCCAGTCAGGAGCCAATCCAGTGCAATCTCATAAGGATCTTTATTTACAAACTCAAGCTAGGGCTTAGCCCACCGCTGACCTGTAGGGTAGCAGGGTTTTAGTGGAGAAGAGTCCGGAATGGTTGTGGGGCAAAGTTTTAGAGAAAGTGGTAATCGAGCAGTAATTGCTTCTAGCCTAGCAAGCATCTAATTGGAGAGCTACTATAGACTTTGGCATAATTGGCTGGTGCTGGGAGTCAAATCATAAACTTAACTCCTGCTTCCCAATCCATTGGTGGTTGTTAGGCCGGGGGCGGACTTGTTGGTTGGGGATTAACCTGGAAATGCTGGATTTGTTGGGGGAGATTAACCTGGAGACACAGGTCTTGCTGGAGTTAACCAAGAAACTGGAGCTAGAGCCTCGGGTTTGTTGCGGGGTAACTTGGAAACTGATGCTAGATCATGGCCTGTTAATTTACCTGAGTTCAAACTTAGGTCAAGTTCTCTAAAATGGAGTCTGAACATAAAAGAGTTGGTCTCTCAATATTATCATCTCAGAAATTAAAAACAAAACAAAACAAAAACAAATAGTATACTATCACACCTAGGTTTTTAACTTAGGATTCTGGGGAATAAATCCAGGTCCTCTTATTTGTACAACAAGAACTATAATGACTGAGCTGTCTCCCCAACCCGAAATCGAGATTTGTTTTTAACTTTTTATTAATTTATTCATTTGTTTTAGGGCAGGCAATGTGTTGGGGGAAGAACACAGGAGACATTGTGAGTATTCTCACACACAGTGTTTCTTGTTGGCTCTTTGTTCTTTGTTGTGGTTCTGTAGTATATCCGCATCATCCTGATTCATCAAGCTCTGCATTTAGCTGTGTGCAATTTGGTCTCCTGCATTATTAGCTACTTTCAAGTACCAAACAAACCCCACAGAATTATTTTCTTTACAATTTTGATTCTTAGTACAGAAAACTACGCAAGCATATTTAACCTAATGCAACATGCTCTGATTTATTCTCTCCGATTCCGGGATTGAATATGCCAGCCGTAATTATCCCTGAATATATTGACTTTATTGCTCACAAACTGGTGATCATTTAACATTTTCAAAAAGGCAAATCCTGAGTGATGTTCAATTAAAGCTTCAGACTGAAATGTTTTCCAGTCTCACAAGTGGCCTTTATAAAGGATTAACGTGCCAACTATTGTCTTCTAACCTTAGGAACGACTTAAAAAGTCAACATCTGCATTAAGAATGGGAAATGCTATTCTCTTACATGTTACAAAAGGTGTACCTATAAAATTAGATTTTTTTCCACTGTACAGTTGTTAAATATTTGATAAAGTGATGAAAAGAAGGAATTTTTTAAAATCCTCCTGTTAATAATTCTCAAGTTGCACTTTAATTATGGCAAAATAAATATAATTCATAATATAATAATTATAAGTCCCATAGCTGATGTAATTTTAAATTCCCTCACAATTAAGGTTGACAGAAGGTACTTTCTTAAAAGCATCCTCTCCTGTTCCCTCTCACAGAATTCCCTCTGTCTCCTCCTATGGAGTCATTTTCTCTGCAGGGCCACTTACATTGTGATCCTTAGATCTTCTCCCTCTAGGGAAGGCAAAAATAGCCTGTTCTCCATCCTGTGCCCATCACTCAGCAGGAGGCCTTGTATACACAGTCCACCTCTGCATCAGTAGGTCCAGGGAGGGACCAAACATCTTATTTTTGTCAAGTTGCTGGTCATTGATGAGAGTGACGATGCTTCTGGGAACCACACTTTGAGGACTCGGTTGTTGCAGGGTCACACTTCTAACCCTGAGATTGTGTTATTTACTGAAAGTGGGGGAAAAAACTGTTTCTAGTTCTGCTGTGGCTCAGCCCTTAGCCCACACCTTTAATCCCTCTGGCTGGAATACACACCAGACCTGAGTACCAACCTTTTATTCCAAACAATGCAGGAAGGTAAAGTTAGTTTGGAAAGCATCCATGTTTGAAAGTGATGTCTAAGTGAGTGGCAGACGAAGTGATAAAACCAGAGAGATCTGACAGAATAGGATATGCTCAGCCTTCATGAGAGAGGAAAGGGAAGCTCGAGGCAGTTTTACCATGACAAGTTGTACAGACACACATTGAACAGAGACAGTGAGCCAGAGAATGAGGAGGAGCCAGAAGATTAGAACATATTGCTAAAGTTAGTATGAGGCCAATCAAAGCAAAAAGTTTAAGGCCAAGTGAGAAGCCAGTTTGAATCAGTCAGCTTGGAGAGGAGTCTGAGCCAGAAGAGCTGAGGTGAACCATTCCACTAGAGTTCAGAAAGAACTGGAAAGGGAGATTGTAAACAGCGGTAAGTTCAGAGGCTGAAAACATTCTAGGCCTAGACTGCATTGTATGGAGACTATAGAGGCTTCCAGGATCCAGCCTAGGTGGACAGACTGAAGCAGTAAGCCTTGGAGATGACAAGGAACATCCACATTCATCTTCTAACTCACCAGGTGTTTTAGCATCTCCTCTCCATTTGAATGAACTTCTCCCAGTCCCTCCTTTAATTCGGGATTCTTTTGGGAATGTCCATAGGAAAGCAAGAATATAGCATTCCTGCAAAAGGCTCTTCTTTTCCCCCTTTCACTTAATTTCTCCAAATAACTCTGCTAATCACTTAATTCTGTGTAACTTTTTAAATAACAATTCAAGAGCTAGAACAGACAGCTCACACCAGAAATCCAAGCATTTGGTAGGAGGCCGGAGGATTTCTGTGAGTTCAAGGCCAACTTGAGCTGCAGAATAAGTTTGAGGCCACCCTAGACAAATTTGAGACCGTGTCTCTAAAAAGAATTAAATCTGATAGTGATTGAGGGACACCTCCCTTTCCCTTATAGCTTTCTCCTCTGCTTTGTTGGATGTCTTTAGTTCTCCAAAGACCACTAAAGGGTTGGCGCTATCTCCTTCCATTTTCTTCAGATGAGTGTATTTTTGTTATTTTAGTTTTTCTCTTTTAAGGTTTCACTATGTAGCTCAGCCCACCCCAAACTCACGCACCCCCCCTGTAACTCCTTCCTGACTACTGGGAGTACTGGTTGTGCTGCCACAGTCAAGACTAGTGATACAAAGATTGTGACAGGATGCGGCTCAAGGTCTCCAAGAGCGTCATGCTTCTGTCACTGATAAGTAATCTCACCTGCATCTTTCTTTTCTTTTTTGGCTTTGCTCTCTGTCATGAATTTGTTTCCTTGCTGTTCATGCACATACTGGTTATTATATTCCAAAACTCCAACACTCTCCTGGCTCTCCATGTTCATGCTCTTGCAGAACATTTTACTCATTGAGAAAGTTTGAAGCAATTCTAACATCTGCTATTTGGTAGCAAAACCACTCATCAGGCTCTCCTTTCACTGTTGACCCTGCAAGCATGATGTTCTCTCTACCTAAAGGGGTTGACCTTTCTCTTCAAAGTAAACCCTCTCCTTTGAGATTGAGGATCTTAATATGGATGAAATTGACCTCGTTCCACAGCAATTTCAGATTAAACTGCCTCTCACTCAAGATTCCATCATAACTTCAAAATTCTTCAGCAGTCCGCACATCCCTAACATAATGTTTGTAAAAGCTCTTGGTAATGAGCTGTTGTATGTGTTAATTAGTTCAACTGAATAAATTGACCTGACCCAGGTAATTGGCTTCTTTAGTTCCTTTGCTACTGGTGCAAAATACAGAGTTCTGAGAACACTCTGGGTTTACATAATTAATAATATATATTTAATTTGATGAAGTAAACAATTTCTGTATGAATAGCCTATAGCTGTTCTATTCCATCTAATGCTGTAATTCAGGTCACAACTATAAATGCGTTAACAGGGACACTTATTCAAAAAATGTAATTTACCTGGATATGTGGTACTAATGATATTGAATATTTTTATTATGTTTTAAGACATAATTTATGTTTTGTAGATTATAAATATAAGTATTGTTAAAAAATAAATACTATAAAATATAATATTCTTATTAACCAGCAAAGTATAAATTTTAGGTCAATTTATATAAACTTTAGGTGAAAACTCATGATTTAACCGAACTGGTAATCAATATGTACAGATTTTTTAAAAATATAGATTTGTATATATACAAGGTAAGTATTAGTTGGTGTAAGTAGCTACAGAGAGATGGACAGATGAACAGATAACCCTATGTAATTCTAAGAGAAGGAAGGCACTGTATAAATACAGAATGTATACACAAGGAAATAGAACCCATCCTGGAAACATTTACAGTGCATGTCTGTTACTCCCAAGCTAAGGAAATATAAGTTCATTTGGTGTAAGCTTAGTGTAATGCCAGGGTGGTAAGCTTAGGGTAACGCCAGGGCGGTGAGGTGGGAGTAGGGGGTGGGTGGGGGAGCACTGTCATAGAAGTAGGGGGTGGATAGGATAGGGGGTGTGTGGAGGGGAAACTGGGAAGGGTGATAACATTTGAAATGTAAATAAATAAATATATCCAATTAAAATAATAAATTTAAATAACAAGAAAAGACTGAATGAAGCCTTATCACATAATGTTTGTTGATTGAATTTATTTTTTTAAGCATATATTTTGTGCCAGATTCTTTCTATATCTGGCATAAGAGTCTTCCCTGCCTCTATGACACACAGTATGAAAAAGGGAGAAATTACCATAGCACAATGTGCCTAGACAATTGCTGTAAAATCAAAAACTGGACTACAGTACGTTGATTATGTTTATCAAATAAGAAAATGAGTATAGATTATTTCCTCCAAGGTGAAGAGTAAGAGTGTAAGCTATAGTAGAACAAAGAGAAAAGAGAGAGAGAGGGGGGGGGGAGAAGCTGTATTTTTTTGTTCTGTTTTAAAATACAAGATATGTTGTAAACAAGATATGTTGTAGGCAACCTAATAGAGTCTAATGAGAGGAATTATAAAGGAATTTTGGGAAAAGGAGAGATTGATGGGAAATGACATACTTGTTGTAGGAAAATAAATCAAAGTACAGATCTACCTAAGGTCCCTAAGATATAAATGAGAGTGGAACATAACATGCGTCCATGCTTTGTCCCAGATTTCCTGAGACAGACACTCTCATTTCTGCCTGGTTTTTGCCCTGTGATTCATATTTACAAAACATTAAATAACTTTGAAATCTGTGCGCCCTGTCTTCATGTCCTCCCTGACTCTGCTCGTCCTGCTTAGATGTTTCCTCTTCCACTCATGCCTTTTCAGCATCTGTAGACAGATGCTCAGGAAACCAGAAAACAAGACAAGAGCAGTGTCTTGGAAGACAAGAGCATTGGTCTCCAATCCCATTCACTCGTTCAGAGAACTGGACATGATATACCATGGAGGGACACCATCAAGCAAATATATTTTGCTCATTTAGATCTTTTAAAAAATAGTGAAATTTCAGGATGTTAACTCATGCCATATGAGCAAAGTCTTAGGCAAATTAAATAGAATAAAAATAAGTGCATACACCCTATTAAATATTTTTATGCTGTAATATTGTAGTATGTTATGGTTGTAGTGATAATGGCTCCATAGATAGTTATATAGTTATAGTTATATAGTTGGTCCCCTGGTGGTGAAGTTTTTTGGGAAGGATTAAGAGACATGAACTTCTTGGGGCAACTATTTCACTAGAGTTGGCCTGGAGGTTCCAAAAGACCTGAGTCATTTCCAGTGGTGTGTGTGTGTGTGTGTGTGTGTGTGTGTGTGTCTGTCTGTCTGTCTGTCTGTCTGTCTGTCAGTCTCATGCTTACAGATCAAGATGTGAGCTCTCAGCTATTTTTTCCACCATGTCTTCGCTCAGCCACCTTGGACTCTAACGCTCTGAAGCCATAAGCTCAATTAATATTTGTGTAAGTTTCATGGAGTTTTATCACAATGATAGAAAAGTCATTAATACATAGTGACACATGAAGTAAATGACACCATATTAATTTTACCTGTGTTACCTCCTCCAAAAGCAGGATACCCCTCTCTTTCACAGTTGTCAAGTTTCTGCAACTGGATTCCTATGTTTACACTCATTTTGGCTCCTTCCATTGATACATCCTTCAAGGCATACACCAAAAAACCAAAATGGTTTTGCTTGCTTATAATTTTTTTTCTTTTTAAAAACAGTGTGTATTAGTAGACTAATGTGTGATTTTTCTAGAAAGATCAGATATAGATATACAGATATATATTAGATATAGATGATGTAGATAATCCTATCACCTTCTATATCTTAAAGTATAGAAGATTTTATAAACTATATATAGTTTATATATATATTAAAGGTATAAAAGATTTTATAAACTATATATATATATATATACACTTGACTGGCAGAGTGGTCTATCTGTGCGGGGTGGTCTATCTATATTCCTGCAGCCCTTGGCACAGATAGACCACTCTGACAGTCATATATATATATATATATATATATATATATATATATATATATGACTGGCACTAAAGACATACTAAAAATAAAAAGAAATTTAAGTCTAGCTTAGTAAGCTAGTAAATGTTCTAGAATTTCTTACAGAAATATTAAAGAGGGGTTACTTACAAGGGCATAGATAGCTCATAGGTGACTTATCACTGAAAAGTCTATCCTAACGTAGGCACTACACCCACAAATCTATATTCCTGCAGCCCTTCCCACAGATAGACCACTCTGCCAGTCAAGTCTCTTTCGTTCTAATAATTAGTTACTACTTATGTAATCTTCAGGGCAGAAGTCGTTTTGTAAACTTTGGGGATTTTCTGAGCTTCCCATTTAATTTTTGCTCCTATGAGCCCAAGAAACTGAGAGGAAATAATTCTACAGCAAAAGAAAGGCTTCATATAGCCTCCTTTAAGGGTATTGACCGTTACACTCTTAACTTTTACCTCCTCCATCTGCTGCTCTCTACCTAGTAGTCCCCACTACTGTGTTGTTGGCTTGTGTCTGTTTTGTTTTGTCCCTGGAGTCCACTGATGGGAAGAAGCACACAATACTGTCCTTGATGATGTCAGTTTAGTTCACTCAGCATGATAATTATCAGTTTCATTCCTGTCCCTGAAATTAATATAATTTCCCCCTTTTTTGGTAAACAGAAATCCAATGTGCTGTATGTACACAAAACACGTTTCCTTTGTCCATTCACTCACTGCCTGAGGCCTAAGCTGATTCAATAATTTGTTTATGAATACCCACAGATATGGTCAAAACACATCTGAGAAAATCTCAAAGGATTAACAAAACATATATTTAGGTAAAAATACAGTGGCTTATGCTGGTTTCACCCAAAATGAATGTCTACCAAGTTCATCTCAAAGAGGACTGGAGATACATCTAATCCATGAGGAAGAAGGAAAAACTGAGCCACATATTGGTATCTATGAGGAAGCTGCTGCCAAGGACAGATCACAGCTTGTCCCCTCCCTCAGTAAATATTTAGGCTGCCCAAAATTAATTAAAGTAAAAATATTAAAAATAGGTAAAGCTGATATAATTTCAACATGTTAGAGATATTGAAAGGCATAGAGAAACATCAGTGCACAGTTAGACAGTAGAAAAATATATTTGAGCAGAGATGAGAATTGTAATATCATAGAATGTGTCACTTCAAATCACTATTGTTGGAATACTGGTAATAAAATTCAGAAGAAAATAATGATTAGCCCACTTTGTTTACATCAATAAAAACATTTCAGATGGCATTACAGACTTCACATTAGTTTAAACATGTAGAATATGTTAATAATATTGATATAGAAAAGATAGGAGGGACTATTTAAAAGAGACATGAGATCAGGAATAATAGCCATCATTATGATATGGGTGTATGTTCAAGTATTAAACATGAAAGCTAAAATGGTTTGCTTTACAATATACATAGTATCAAATGGAGATCATCAGTCATAAATGATGTCATCATTTCTTTGAATTCGAGGATAAAGAGAGGAAACATAAAAAGAATCTAATGCAAGCAGTAAAATAGTTTCCCAAAGGCATGAATATATTACATTCATGATTCCATAAAACAGTAACCAGTTTGACTATACAATTAAGCCACAAAATAACTTCAAATTTTGAAACATTGAAATATTATAGATACTTAGACCATGATGCAATAAAAGTAGAAAAAGTTGTGAACATATAAATGTAAAGCCTTGTCTTAGTCAGGGTTTCTATTCCTGCACAAAACATCATGACCAAGAAGCAAGTTGGGGAGGAAAGGGTTTATTCGGCTTGGCTTACATTTCCATACTGCTGTTGATCACCAAAGGATGCAAGACTGGAACTCAAACAGGTCAGAAAGCAGGAGCTGATGCAGAAGACATGGAGGGATGTTCTTTGCTGGCTTGCCTCCACTGGCTTGCTCAGTCCACTCTCTTACAGAACCCAAGACTACCAGCCCAGAGATGGCACCACCCACAAGGGGCCCTCCCCCCTTGATCACTAATTGAGAAAATGCCTTACAGCTGGATCTTGTGGAGGCATTTCCCCAACTGAAGCTCCTTTCTCTGTGATAACTCCAGCCTGTGTCAAGTTGACACAAAGCTAGCCAGTACAAGCCTCAAAAAAAAAAAAAAAACTTTCAGGAAACAAAATCAAAATCTTCTATTTTCTGTGCTAAAGAGGAAATTGAAGCTATAGTTATAAACTATAAAAATACATGTATAGGGGAGTTCTGGTTCATGACAAATCTGACAAACAAACAAGCTTGGGTTTTATGTTGTCTAAAAAAGTGATAAAATTATAAGAACCTAGGAATGAAAAGGAAAGGTTGGATTCAGAGAACCTCTTGCAGAGTAAGAAAAATCAGATTTCCAGGGTCCCCCACCCCTTAAGGATGGCCAAGAAAACCCACCCTAGTGCCTTTTCTTGATCTCTCAAGAAGTATTAAAGTTGGTGGAGAAGCTTGCCGGATGCTACCTACAGTATAGAAAGCACAGTCAGACACCAAACCCAGATACTATTGCACATGCCAGCAAGATTCTGCTGAAGGGACCCTGATATACCGGCCCCTTGTGAGGCTATGACAGTGCCTGGCAAATACAGAAGTGGATGCTCACAGTCATCTATAGAATGGAACACAGGGCCCCCAATGGAGGAGCTAGAGAAAGTACCCAAGGAGCTAAAGGGGTCTGCAACCCTGTAGGTGGAACAACAATATGAACTAACCAGCACCCTAGAGCTCGTGTCTCTAGCTGCATATGTAGCAGAAGATGGCCTAATCGGCCATCGTTGGGAAGAGAGGCAAACTTTATATGACCCAGGACAGTGGAATGCCAGGGCCAAGAAGTGGGAGTGGGTCGGTAGGGGAGCAGGGGTGGGGGTGGGGTATAGGGAACTTTTGGGATAGCATTTGAAATGTAAATAAAGAAAATATCTAATTAAAAAAAAACATAAAAAAGAAAAAAGCAGTCAGGAGAAGCCGTCCAGTAAGGCCATTTCAGATAGATACTTCCCGTTATGTGTTCCTGCATTCCCAGAAGCTAATACTTTTGTGTGACGGACACTTTTCTTTCTGTGACACATGATCCATAATCTTTATTCATTCTTCTTCAAAACAGGCAGACACTCATCCGTGTCAAACATGTCAATCAAGAAGAGAGGCTATGTAAAATCTAAGACTGACACTTAGTCAAGAAAAATGTAACCTTCTGATCTCTCTCTCTCTCTCTCTCTCTCTCCCTCTCCCTCTCTCCTTCCCATGCTCCTGCATATCTCTCTCTCTCTCTCTCTCTCTCTCTCTCTCTCTCTCTCTCTCTCCTCTCTCTCTCCTTTCTTCTTTCTCTCTCTTCTCCATGTGTACAGAACATTAAGCAGACAATAGAGGTTAAGTGTGTGTTTGCTGGCTTAAACCTATCCTCTGCTCAGGAGGCTAAGGAAGGAAAGTGGAGTTCAAGTTCTGCTTTGGAAATAGAAGCTTCTTATTAAAACCAAAAGCTTATTACATAAAGCAAAAATAAATTAATGTACTTTATATTAGGGTGGACATGGTGGTTTGTGCTTTTAATTCCAGTACTCAAGAAGCAGAGGCAGGTGTATTCCTGTGAGTTTGAAGTCACCCTAGCCTACTAAGATAATTTCTGACCAGCCAAGGCTACACTGAAATTCTGACTCAAACTAGCCAACAAAAGGTTAAGGACATGAGTAACCTTTTCCAAGAAATACGATGTTAGTGGTATTGCAGAATAGAAACCATAAGTCAAAATAAAACCAATTAGAAACATGAATAATTAATATATAATAACCAAAAATACAAATGTGAGAGGTGAAATGCATTGCAGAATCAATTAAGAATCTATAAAAGGACAAGAAACTGAAGTCTCTTCTGTGCCTTTACCTTCCAGATTCAGCTATAGTTACAAACTCTTGTGGTTCAGGGAATAATCTCTCAATTGTCCCCAGAGTAAAGTGATACTGATTTCTGGCTTAAAGGGGCACTGATCTGTGGAATGTTATAAATTTAAAGGGGGATTTATGTTGCATAGTTATTAAGAAAGGAACGACTTACCCTTCTTTAGAGTTTCAAATGGGAAGTAGTAAAGTAGTGCACTTGAAATATTTTCCAAACCAGAGGCTTGGATTCAACCGAGCCCTCTTCTGGGATAACAGCATACGGGTTCCCATGCTGAAAGGGGGGGGGACTCTCTTCCTTTTCCACGGTATTTTCAGTGGCTTGTAACCCAAGAAGTTGCAGAACATGGCAGTGCCAGATTTCACTTCCCATACTCCACAACCCACTCCTCTCATCTTTCAATTACAGTTCCTGGGAACACACAAGTCATTGGTTGTAATGATAATGAAAAAACAGGCAAAAGAGGCAATGTGAAGAAAATGATCTTCTCCTTCCAAAGGGGTGTCCTTCCTGTCGTATATTCAGGTGAGGAAGTTTCCTCTCTTCATGCTCTAACACAACCAACACCCTCTGCCCATCCATTCCAAACCCAGTCAGTGAAATTCTAACCTCCAGTGGGATGGAAGAAAGTGGTAAAGCTTCTGGTGATTTAAGTATGTCATAAAGACGGGTAACTAGCAAATAAAATTAATGGCTTTATGAAAAAGAGATTGTAGTCCCTACTATGTGGAGCTACATTGAGAAGACCAGCAAGGATCAGCCAGGAAGCAGACCTCCCAAGACACAGGCTCTTCCAGAATCTTGACTTTAAACACCCCAGTCTCTAGTACTAGATGAAACAAATTTTGTTTATTTGAGCTACTCCACAGTACTTTCTTAGAGATAACCAAACTAAAACATTTAAAATTAAGCATACAATTTTCAAAACTAGTCAATATCTTTTCAAAGCACGGCCACATCGAGGCAAAGTTTCTAGTTGACATTCATATGAAACCCTGAGTATATTCTAAACTTCTTGATGTTTTCTGGAAGCCTCAAACCTCACTTAATCTCTGCGTTAGCCTCATTATGGTATGTTTACCATATCTCTTCCTGCATATGAGGTAAATGTAAAGTGAACACTGCTAAATGTCATGCCCCGTGCCAGCAGTAACCATAAAAATATATTAGCACGGCCTAGTGCCAAAACTAGTTTCCATAAACAGTAAACTGCACCTGAATCGAGCTGAGGTGGAAGGCAGAGGCAGGGCACACAGCTGAGGGATACTTAAACTTTCCCACCCACAGGGAGCTCTAAGGCAGATGTAGAACCTTAGAAGAGTTCATCATAGAACTCTGTGCTGTGCAGGGAGAAGTCTGTTCCCCACTTATCTTATTCACAGCTGAAGCAGCAACTGTGAGTGCCAACAAACTGTGGGCAATGTAAGAGCAGTAGTCACACCCATCCCCCAAATAAAGAAAGTACAATATTTCTTTTAAAAAATAGTAGCATATAAGAGAGAGAAGTAAAGATTCACCTAATTTGCAAAATTTGTTAGTAAAATTTTGCTACCTACCAGATCATTCAGAAGGAAGAGAGAAGGGGGAATTTTCTAATTTTGGGGTTTTGAGTTAATGTATTTAGGCTTTCTTTTTTCCCTTCAGAATATTATGGTGATGCTGACGACGGTGATGATGGAGGTGGTGGTGATTATACTGAGTGAAATATATAAAGTGAAAGTCATTTTATACATATATAATGTACTTTGAAACATATTTTCTGCCCCATACTCCTTTGCTCTCCCCTTTCTCACCCCTCTGACACCCTGTCTCCCTGAGCAATTAGTTCTACTCTCAGGCCATACACACATATAGGATTTTGTGCAACTATATAAAATTTATAATGTACAAATGAGAAAAAAAATCATATAATCTTTGTCTCCTTGAGACTGGCTTAATTTGCTTAATCTAATGATCTCCATTTGCATTAATTTTTCCACAAATGACATTAAGTCAATTATTCTTTATGTCCCACCCCCACGAAGTTCCAGTGTGTGGAAACACACTTTCTCAATATTCATTTCTTAGATAAGCTCCAGTGCTGTTGGCATTCACGACCGGTTCAGACTGGTTGAGCAGATTACTTTTCCATTAGATTTTGAGTCGGGGTTGGGAAATCAGTACATCTTTAAAATTGTGGTGTCAGATCACATGCCGGCTCAGGGGACTGTGCTGTCTGCGTTCCCTCTTCCTACACAACTAAGCCCACACTGTAGTTCCTGTGACCTGCTAACTCACCCTTGGACTTTCTCAACATCACTAGTGAGCAGAGCAGGAAACATCTGGGATCCTGAAATGCGCAGACTCATTTCAGTTCAGCTGAGACACCTGGGGTGCACACACTGTGATCTCATACACCCAAGTGAACAGCTGTGTGTATCAGCAGATTCCCCATACTGGACATTAGACCTTCACTCTTGGATCCAAGGGAACACAATAACAATAGCTTGAGTTTCTACTTAAGGCATCTACCTCAAACCCAAATGCTCTTTGGCAAATATACTGCTGAGACCCAGAATGAAAAGGTCTCTAATGACCTCCAGCTTCATAAACTTCCACACAACTTCTCTATGGCATTCTCTATTTCTTCTCTAGAAAACAAGAACATAGTAGTCATTCCATTAGTTCAGTATAAACCATAAACCTTGACTTGGCTTGGACTCAGTATTTTACAGACTTACCTCAACAGCTTAAAGGTGACTCTTCAGCAACATAATATGTCTGTGCCATGGCCAATATTTTGATGTTATATACATTATCATCTAAAAAGTTCGTGCTGGGGCAATGCTCAATTGAGTTACCAAACTACCTGACTGAAAAAGAATCTTGCTATAAGTAAATTTACATCTTCATTTGAGATCAGGTTCACAAATTTTATAAACCATGTGTAGCTTGCTTGGCTGTGTGTGTGTGTGTGTGTGTGTGTGTGTGTGTGTGTGTGTGTGTGTTATAACTGAGATGCATGTAGTAGGACAGTTCACTGTACTGAAAATCCATTAACATGCCAATAACCATATAACCACAAATAGCATAGCTCTTACTTCACAAAAACAGGGAGGACAGCATGAAGAAGCCTACCATTTGCAGCTTCTGCTCACTCACTAAAACTCTCTTTTCAAAGGACAACCATTTACAATTTGGAATTCCAAATAAGCTAAAACTATGTAAGGCTTCATATTCCTCCTTCCAAGACTTTTAAGAGCCCGTGTTCCTTACATCAAGCTACTATACAGCAAATTAGCAGAAGCTGTGTCTCTAAACTATGGAGGAGCTAAGATACATTGCATTTCTTGTCATTACAAAAGAGCCAACTTAAAGGAAAACATGCTTTGCACGGTCCAAAGGGATAAGCATGAAAGTAATGATACAGAATAATGAGACGTAAGCCTACGCTCTTTATCTGTCATAGCATTTTCCTCCGGTAGGGACAATTTCATTTGCCTTTTAAATTAATAGAAAAACAGCATTTTTCCTTGGCAAGAAGGAAATTGTTTTTGTATTATTTACCTAGACTGCATCTGTGTTTCTACCGAGAACAGTCAATACAGTTCCAGAGCAAGGCGTGTTTCTGTGATAACGTGAATAATGCTTCTTGAACACTCCGGAGAGCCTAAGAATGCTTCCCAAATGCTGCTATGGAACGCAGGCAAGGTTGTTAAGGACACGGGATGAAGATAAAGGTGCTCTCGAGTTTTTCACTCGATTATCAGTAGACGAATGTAACTGGATGTCTGCCCGAACGACAGCCACCAGAAGGCAAGAGCCAGGACGCTTCCAAGCATTTGGAGGACAGTCTGCCTCCAACCTACTCCTGCAAGATGCATACTTCAATCTGATTTCCTCCAGAATGCTCCCAGAATCAGAACCCAGCCTGGATGACACCTGACACCAGCAACACTAGCTTAATTTTCATCTACTCCCAAAATTTCCTATTGGAGCCATTACAGCAGCTGCTGGCAGTATGTGCTGAGCTACCTATTATAAGGAGCCCAGGTTATTTCTTACACGTTCTCACGCCCCAGTCCAGGCAACTCAGAGAACTGCTTTGAACAAATCTCTGGTCTCTCAGGTCCCCTTGAATTACATGGTGGTCCTTATGGTCATTCTTTAAATAATGACTTATTCATTCTATGCATGTTTTCTGAGTTGTTTGGCTGTGCCTGCCTATAGTAGACATTCTTGTGTGAGAAGGAAGGAAACATACCACTAAAGGATGGGAAATTGTCAAAACCATTTTATAATGGGCTATGGGAAAGTAGTCCCAGTTCCTCTCCAGTACCCCTTAGACCACTGGCATCATCAGCTTCACTTATGCATACGCTATGACTTCTAAATACATTGTTTCTATTATCACTTTGAGCCATAGCTTTTAGATTAAAAAAAAAAAAAGATGCAGAGCCAGGAACCAATGTGTAAAGAGCTTGCTGTCCAAGCATGAGGTTACTAGAAGCCTATGGCAGTGCACTCCTGCAATCCCAGCACCAGGAAGTAAGGAAAGGGGATCCCAGAGGCTCACTGGCCATCAGGTATGACTCAGTGAGCACCATCTGTCAGGCAATGTCTAAAAAAAAACTGTAGAGAGCAACAGAAAGAGACAGACATTTCGTGTTACACATAACCATCACCACCACCACAACAAATAATAGTAATAAAACAATTATTATTTTATATATTATATAAATTTTATTTATATACATTTATTATATATTTACATAAATGATAAATATATAATTATGTAAGTTATATATAAAGTAATGTTATATAATATATTACATAATTATATATCATATAATTATGGTATATATCTAATAATTTTAATTATTAGATTTTACATTGTAATTATAATTATATAATATATAATTATTATTAATATTATTAGAACAGATGCTATTTAACTTAAACTTATTCCTTCTTTCTTGTTATTTTCCTGTTCCCATAAGAACTTCATTATTAGCCAGGTGTGGTGGGACATACCTTTAATCCCAGCACTCGGGAGGCAGAGGCAGGTGGATTTCTGAGTTCGAAGCCAGCCTGGTCTACAGAGTGAATTCCAGGACAGCCAGCGATATACAGAAAAACCCTGTCTCAAAAAAAAAAAAAAAAGAAAAAAGAAAAAAAGAAATGAAGAACTTCATTATTGTACATTTATATCTACAAAGCTTCATTTCTGAAGAAATCTATGTTTCTTACAATGCAGAGTCGTTGATGAAAGCCCAGTTTACTTTGTGTAGTAAAGTGATTTCACATTCTCCCTTATTCACAATTTTTTTTTCCTTTCCCTTTGATGAGCTGGAAAAGTATATACCCTGCCCAGTGGTCATGATTTTAACTTCCACATTGACATCCAAATATTTATCATGAACTTTGGAACCGTTCAGCCCCTGTCCCTTCAAATACACACAACTATACAGCCTCCCTGTTCTTCTCTGGTAATGCCATGCTGTGCACTGTCCTGTGTGGCTGTCCCTCACTTCAGAGATACTCAGTCCTATCATTTTTCATTTCTTTTAAATCTTTGCATTTAAATTTTAGAAGTTTCTATTGGTACAGTTTTAAACGTCATATTTCTCATAGGAATGTGCTCAAGAGGCCATCAAAGGCGTTCTTTATTTTTGTTGCAATTGCTAGAATTATTTTTCCTACAATTTCCATCTCTCCGTTTATATCGCCCATCTGTTCTTGCATGGTGTCATCATTTTCCATTAGAACCCTTAGCACAGTAATCACTTATTTTAATTTTCTGGTATGATAATTCCCAAACCTCTGCCGTATATAAACCCAGCTCTGGGTTAAGTCTTTCAGAGTGTGATTCCTGGCTTTCCTCGTACATTGTCATTTCTGTCGAAAGCCAGACATGCTATCCCAAGTGACAGAAAGTGAGGAGCTTAGCCTTCAGAAGGGAGCTTTATACATATCAGGTTGCGTACTAAGCTACTTGGCATTTAAACCACTGTAGGTGTCAGTCGCCATACCACCTTTAGAGTAGCATTTCTCAACCTGTGGGTCCCAACCATCAGAAAACACATATTTCCAGTGGTCTTAGGAACTGAGGCACTGCTCAGTAGCAACAGTTATGAAGTAGCAACAAGATAATTTTATAACCAGGGCAAACCAGAACATGAGGAAATGTATTGAAAGCTCATGGCATCGAGGGACTCGTTTTCTCTATTTTCTTGTGCTTTGGATTCCCTAGAAGGTGCTTCTTAAACAGAATTGTGTTCTGCGGTTGTGTGTGAGTATTGTGTAAGAGCTCTGTCGATGGGGTGCTGAGGTGTGGAGGTGCAGGGAGTTGGGTATTGGGCCTTGGTCTTTAAGTGAGCCTGAGCCTTTTAGCTGTAGCTCTCTAGCTTTTCTCCTTTCTCTTTTCTTTTTTCTCTTTGTCTTTCTTGGGGGAAAAAAGGGGGACTGGCCTGAGCTATAATTGGACATGTCCTCTCTCCTGTGGCTTGGTTAGTGTCTGACTAAGCCACATTGGTTAGACACTGGTCAGGTGGTATCTGATGGCAGCCCTTGTTAGTCAGATTACACGCTAGGTTTTCAAATGCTTGCTTTTCACCTTCTTCAAGTCAAACACTGAGGGATTTCCTTTCGCCTTGACCCTGAGCTCTTTATCAGTTCTTAGGGGGCAAATGCAAGGCAGAGGAAAGTTTTTCCCTGAAGTCGGGACTCCTAGAGGTTTGTTTGTTTGTAGACTCTCCTACATGAACACTGACCATACACCATTCCCACCCCTTTTCCTCCAACTCTCCCCATATCCTCTTCCAAATTCATGATCGCTTCTTTAACTATTAATGCATATTCCCTTCTGAGTGCATTTAGCATTGCACATGTGCACATCCAGGGCTCTCCATTTGGGGATGGGCAGCCTATACTGGAGCTCATCCCTTGGAGACTAATTCTGCATCTCCCAGAAGCCATTGTTTCCCTGTCTCCCTCATCTATTCCCCCACCCTTTGCATGTTTCTATGGGCGCAGCATCAGCTCCACTCTCTGTTCCCTACTTGACTCTCCAATTTGCACAGGGGTAGTTTGCTCTGTGATCATGATTGTCTCATGGACTTTGGAAGAGGTCTTCATTTTCAGCTTAGCATCCTTCTTGTGAGAACAAGGTTGGCAACTTGCAAGGAATTTTGCCTGTCAGTTGATAAACATCTCCTATTTGGCCTCATGTATCTGAGGTGACAAGTGAGTCAAATAAATTCTGAAAGACATTCCCACTAGTTAAAGGAATTTTTACCTGTTAACAAAAAAAAAATCACTTATTATATAAACAGTTAAAATATTTTCCTGGTTAGTAGTAATAATATAAAATTAAAGTCAACCCTGTTTTGTTTTGGTTTTTTTTTTTTTTTTTTTTTTTTTTTTTTAGGTTTTTCAAGACTGGGTTTCTCTGTATAATCCTGGCTGTCCTGGAACTCACTTTGTAGACCAGGCTGGCCTTGAACTCAGAAATCTGCCTGCCTGCCTCTGCCTCTCAAGTGCTGGGATTAAAGGCGTGCGCCACCACTCCTGGCTTTCAACCCTGTCTTTAATTTGTGGAATTGCTGTAGAGCACTTAAATAGCTGTTGTGAAAAATATAATGAGCATAGGAGAACAACACTACAAGGAATCAAAACATCTCAGAGAAGGAGACAGAGATAGAGAGAGAAAGTATTAGAAGGAAGAGTCAGTCAGATTCTGGTATGAGCTACATTCATGCAATGTCCTTTAGACTTTCATATTCATGACTATGGACAAAACATGAGCTGACGTTAATAATTTTGTTATCATTTTACTACATTTCTCAAATGTGTGTGTGATAGGATTTTCCTTAACATAATGAGATACCAGAAACCTATCTTCAGTGACAGGTAAAAAAAAAAATTGAGGGTTTAATATCCTCAGCAAACTAATTATAGGTCATGAGATTACAGGTAATTTAGAGAAGCTACAAAATCCAACATCTCTATTTCCACTATCACATGCACAGAAACCCTAACGACAATGCTGTCATTCTCCTTTGTGAGACCAAGGCAGGATGGCAGGCACTAAATAATGCATAAGCTAACGACATTCATGCTCATATCCCTTTTCAAAAAATGGTGAAGTGTCTCTTTTATAGTCCACAAAGAATTGAAATCATATGGTGAATCCTGATAATTGCTTTCAGCAGGAGCTCTTGGCACCAGCTCCAGGTTCCTCAGCTCACTCATGTCGGGAACAGAGACTGTCCCTGAATATAGATGACTACAGCACCCAGGGAGCATCCCAGCTGCAGAGCTTTCCCGAGGCTGCAAGGATTCAGCCCAGCTAGAAATCCTGCCTCAGCTTTTTTCTCAACAATTAGCCTTTTCCTATCACATCGTTTCCTTACTAGGAAGTCACACTGATAACTTTCACAAATCAATAATATTCAGAGAAATGTGAGACTCTTTCCTCCACCTCAGGATGTATATCCCAAAATAACTATAGAGAAAACATAGTAGAAGATAGAATCTAAACCTGCATCAATAGTAACTCTTAATTACTGGACCACACAGAGATACAAAGACATTCCAATTTTATAGAGTCTAGTCCTAGAAGAACTACAGAGGATAATGGATTAGTGGAAAGAAACATTCTACGCAAGCACACGGTCTTCTTTTCTGCCCTCTACAATCCCTTTCTTTGGGTCTTTCTAAACTTTCAGCTTTCAAGATAGATTCTTTTAACATCTCAATGTGCTCTGCTTAATGACTGAAGCAATAACTCAGTTGGCAAAGTGCCAATTACAAAGGCACATGGACCCGAATTGGGATCTCTAGCACCCATGGAAAACCCAGATTTTGTGGAATTGCAGCTACAATACAACCACTCAGATATAAGGATCCCTAGGGATAACTAACCAACCAGCCTGGCCAATCAGAAAGCTGTGGGTTAAGTGAAAGATTCTGTCTAGAACAAAAAGTAGCAAAGTGATCAAGAATGATCTAATGTAGACTTATGGCACATACACATCCAAGAAAACACATGTATGCATGTGTACACACACACACACACACACACACCTGATCCCAAAATTTGTCTCAACTCTGAACATTTATGCCCTAAATGCAATGGCACCCACAATCATAAAAGAAACTTTATTAAAGATCAAAACACACATTGAACCTCACACAATAATAGTAGGAGACTTCTACACCCCACTGTCACCAAGGGGCAGGTCATTGAAACAGAGACTAAACAGAGAGACAGTGAAACTAAGAGAAGTTATGACAAAAATGGATTTAACATATATCTACAGAATATTTCACCCCAAAACAAGGGAATATACCTTCTCAGCACCTTATAGAACCTTCTCCAAAATTGACCATATAATTGGATGTAAAACAAGCCTCAATGGATACAAGAAGATTACAATAATGCTGTGCGTTCAATCAGGCCACCCTAGAATAAGGCTGGACTTCAAAAAGACAACAAAAACAAAAGAAATCCCACATACTAATGGAAACTGAACAACTCTACTCAATGATAACTTGGTCAGGGAAGAAATAAAGGAAGCAATCTAAGAGTTTATAGAGTTCAATGAAAATGAAGACTTATCAGACCCACACTTGTGGGATACAATGAAAGCAGTGTTAAGAGGAAAATTAATTGCATGAAGTGCCTTCATAAAAAAATTGGAGCAATCCCATGCAAGCAACTTAACACACCTGAAAACTTTAGAACAGAACGATGCAAACACACCCAGGGAGGAGTAGATGGCAGGAAATAAACAAACTCAGGACTGAAATCAACCAGTTAGAAAGAAAGAGAATGATACGAAGAATCAACAAAATCAAGAGCAGATTCTTTGAGAAAAAAAAATCAACAAGATAGATAAGACCTCAGCCAAAACAACTAAAGGGCACAGAAACAGTATACAAATTAACAAAATCAGAAATGAAAAAGGAGATATAACAATAGTAACTGAGGAAATTCTAAAAATCATCAGAAACTACTATAAAAGCCTATACTCTACAAAACTCAAAAATTTAGATGAAATGGATGATTTTCTAGACAGATACCATGTACCAAAGTTAAATCAAGAGCAGATCTAAACAGTCCCATAACCCCTAAGGAAATAGAAATAGTCATTAAAAACCTCCCAAACAAACAAACCCAGGGCCAAATGGTTTTAGTGCAGAATTCTACTAGACCTTCAAAGAAGAGCTAATATCAATACTCCTTAAACTATTCCACAAAACAGAAACAGAACGAATGCTACCTAATTCATTCTATAAAGCCACAGTTACTCTGATACCTAAATGATACAAAGACCCAACAAAGAGAACTTCAGACCAATTTTACTTATGAATACTCAATAAAATTCTCACAAACCAAAGTCAAGAACACATCAAAACCATCATTCACCATCAAGTAGGCTTCATCACAGGGATGCAGGGATTGTTCAATATGTAAAAATTCATCAATGTACTACACAGTATAAACAAACTCAAGGAAAAAAGTCACATGATCATCTCATTTAGATGGTTCAAAAGCCTTTAACACAATACAACACCTCTTCATGTTAAGAGTCTTAGAGAGATTAGGAATTCATGGCACATACTTAACATAATAAAAATAATATATATCAAGTCAACAGCCAACATCAAATTAAATGGAGAAAATCCCACTAAAGAATCCTGCAAGCAATCCTACTAAAATCAGGGACAAGACAAGGTTGCCCACTCTCTCCCTATCCAATATAGTACTCAAAGTTCCAACTAGAGCAATTAGACAATAAAACAAGGTCAAGGGGATACAAATTTTAAAGAAAAAAATTAAAGAATCACTATATGCCAATAATATGATAATATACATAAGCTACCCCCAAAGTTCCACCAGCTGTCAAAACACTTCAACAAAGTGGATGGATATAAAATTAACTCAGTAGCCTTTCTTTATACAAATCAGTAGCGTCCCTTTATATAAATGATAAACAGGTTAAGAAAGAAATTAGGGAAATAACGTACTTCACAACAGCTACAAATAGCATAAAATATCTTGGTGTAACTCTTAACAAGCAAGTAAAAGATCTATATGACAAGAATTTCAAATACCTGAAAAGAGAAGTCAAAGAAGACCTTAGAAGATGGAAAAATCTCCCATGCTCATGGATTATAGGATTTACATGTGAAAATGGCCATCATACCAAAAGCAATTGACAGGTTCAATGCAATTCCCATCAAGATTCCAACTAAAACTCTCCAAAAGACAATCAATAGGACAATTTGGCAACCTACAGATTGGGAAAAATCTTCACTAACCCTACATCTTATGGATGTCTGCCTGATCTAGCCTCAATGGAAGTTGTCCTTAGTCCTGGAGAGACTTGAAGCCCCAGGGAAGGAGGAGGCCTAGTGGGGGATAGGGGTGGAGAAGGGAAGAAGAATGCCTTCTTGGAGGCAAGGGGGAGGAGGAATGGGATGAGGAACTGTGGGAGGGAGACCAGAGAGGGCAATAATTGGAATGTAAATAAATAAAATTATTGTTTAAATGTACTTGCTGTCTTTTACTAAAAATCAATGGTCTATGGTCATAGAATGCTGATTCATGGAATAATCAAAAGGGAACCTGGTTAAATTATTGCATTGATATGTAAATAAAAGACTGTGCTTTGTTCTTCAAGAGCTGAGCTCTCTATCTGGAGAGCTGTCTCCAGAAGAGCGAGAAGAGCACAAGGCTTGCACTCTACCTCCTTGACTTCAAGTTGTTTCTTTCACTGCTCCAAAACACCCCCTTCCTCAGAATCCCACTCCAAGTCAAGACTGGTACTTGGCACATCTTCATAACCATCCACCAGAGGTCAGTGTTTTATCTGATGGCCTTAGATGCTAGCATAGTTAAAATATTGATCATCTTCTGATCACATTCATGTATCTGTACCTAATTCTCTCTCTCTCTCTCTCTCTCTCTCTCTCTCTCTCTCTCTCTCTCTCTCTCTCTCCTCACACAATCAAAAGTGACCATTAGGCTTACTTTGTGTATGATGAAAACAGGCACAAAGTGCAAAAGGTTTTTGTAACAGAAAAGTCATGTTCTGAGCCCTGTTCTTCTCTGACACTGACCTACATTTGAGCTTCAGCCATGGCACACCCTGCAGTAGTTGTGATGTATGAGTAATGAAGTATGTTATGAAATTGCTTCTGTGATACCTAATCTTCCCTGTTTTAAGCAAATCATTTCCTCTAAGCCTCCATTTTCACATCAGGAAAGAAAGTAATTTCTCCTAGACTAGAATCTTGAAATTGAAGTTTAGTCCAAAACAATGGTTCTCAACCTTCCAAATGCTGTATGACATCATTCATAACATAACAGTTCCTCATTATGTGATGATCCCAACAATAAAATTATTTTGCTGGGACATCAGAACTATAATTTTGCTACTGTTAAAAACAACATAAAGCAGATATACAATATGCAGGATATCTGATATGCTACCCCTAATGGGGTCTCAACCCACAGGTTGAGAAACACTGGTGTTAAAACAAAGGCCACAAAAACTCCCTGAACACCTCTTGCTAGATTTTTGGCTCAGTAGTTTTTTGTTTTGTTTTGTTTTGTTTTGTTTTGTTTTGTTTTGTTTTTCAAGACAAGGTTTCTCTGTATAGCCCTGGCTGTCCTGGAACTCACTCTGTAGACCAGGCTGGCCTTGAACTCAGAAATCCACCTGACTCTGCCTCACAAATGCTGGGATTAAAGGTATATGCCGCCATCGCTCGACGGCTCAGTAGTTTTATAACTGAAGCAAAGTGTTTTAATCTCTGAAACACTGGCAGTGGTGGTGAGTTGATACTCAGCATCAAGGATTTAAGAACCTTAGATCTATACCTAGCAGCATAGGATGGACATTCAAGATGTGTCTAGTAGTACTTTCAAAGCCTAGGAAGCACTTTTATCAAATACCAGATGATGGAGAAAACAGACGTTCACAGGAGACATAACCAAGACACGTTCTGAAAAGGCAGAGAACAGGTGGAGGGTCATCCCAGCCAAAAATGTCAAACTTTAGGAAGGAAGCGCTCGTCTGTGCTTTCATATTTATGCTGGGAAAATACCCTCTTCTTTTTGAAAATGTCCTTTATAAAGTAATTTTAACTGTTTTCCATTAGACAGGATGGAAATGATTTACTTGAGCCTCTTCTTCCTCTTCACATGTGACCTCTTCCTCTGAATGTGGTGAAACTTTAATGGCCAAGGAGTTGAGTGATTAACGTTGGAGGGAGTTGCCTGTGTTAATCTCTTGTGCATAGCTGAAGAAATGGGTATTTATCTGCTAAAGTTTTCCAGATTTAGCCTTTACACGTGTAGTGTAATGGAGCATCAGAAAAAGTCTGTAAACGTGTTTTATTTAACAGGGAACACATGGAAGTTGGAACATTGGCTCTTCAATATGGAAATACTACAGAATATATAACAATCATTTTAAAACAATGAATGCACATAGTCAATGGCAACAGGAGGAAAAGAACTGCCTGGAGATATTTTTTAAAATCTCTTTTGGAACATTATAATAAGGGGGGAAGAAAGCAATTATTGAACAAAATTATGTTTGAGATTTGGGGCCACACCTGTGTTCTATATTTCTATTAATTCTCCCACTCAGAAAAACTTTGAAGAAGCAATGATAACTCACATAAATGTTCCAGTGCATATGCCTTCATCTTCAAGACTAACTGACTTGTCCTCTCAACATCTTGCTTTTCTCAAATGGACCCTCATTTTCCATTTCCTCTTCCTCAGTTCAGTGCCTGATTTTCTCACATCTGGATTATCTCAATAACTGTTGAATTCCTGTGTGTCCTGTACTAGGACATTTTTACACCTATGTCAGAGAATACTATCCGGTCTTGCCAATCATCTCCCCACAAGGCACTGACTTGTACTGTATAATAAGTAAACAATCCAAGATGGCCTCCCAACCAAGGCATCTGCGGTCTTGCTGAACACATTTCAAACTGATTCTGATCTTTTACATTCATTTCTCCCTCCTACATTGAACAGGCATGGTTTGGCAAAGCTTGAGGTTTTCTTGTCCTCTATTCTCTGTCCATGTTCGTTGTCTAATTGTCCATATTCACTGTCTAATTACTAATGCAAAGTGAGTGCTTCATTATTTAGAAAACAATTCTATAAGAATAAATTGACTCACAAATGATCAGACTTATATACTAGGAACTTGCATTTAACAGAAATTTAAATAGAGATGTTGGTGCATTATCTATTGGTAAGAATAATACAGAAGGAGATGCTCACAGCCATCCATTGGACTGAACACAGGATCCCCAGTGAAGGAGATAAAGGACCCAAGGAGTTGAAGGGGTTTACAGCTCCATAGAAAGAACAACAATATGAACAAACCAGTACCCCCAGAGCTCCCAGGGACTAAACCACCAACCAAAGGGTACATGTGGTGGGACTACAAATGCAGCAGAGGATGGCCTAGTCATCAATGGAAGGAGAGGCCCTTGGTCCTATGAAGGCTCTATGCCCCAGTGTAGGGTAGTTCCAGAGCCAGGAAGTAGGAGTAGGTGGGTTGGTGAGCAGGGGGAGGGGGGAAAGGGACAAGGGGAGGGGGTTTTCGGAGGAAGACTGGGAAAGGGAATAACACTTTAAATGTAAATAAGAAAATATCTAATAATTTTTTAAAAAAGGAATAAAGATATGACTAAAATAATTATAAAGCAACCTTGAGTATATAGAGAATGTACAGTGTTTAATAGCACATACTGCAGAGGACCTCAGTTCAGTTTTCAGAACCCATACAGGACATCTCACAACTGCTTGTAATGGAGATGTTGTGCCTTCTTCTGGCCTATGAGAACACACACGTTTCATATTTATTCACACAGGCACACACATATAAAAACAAAGCAAAATCAACCCAAGCACAAGTATATATACATGCATCTGTACACTTGCGAACACACACACACACACAGAGAGAGAGAGAGAGAGAGAGAGAGAGAGAGAGAGAGATTGGGAATCATTATGGCCTCACACATTCTCATCTTTTAAATCATAATACAGAAGTTGCACAATCCACATGTCAAAAAATTAATCTAAAAATATCTTGCTAGAAGGTGAATAAATTCAATGATAATTAAATTTATAACAGGCTGTCATAAAGTAAATCCCAATATCCCAAAGACAGATTCTCTGTGGAACTACCAAGAATTCCCATAGAAAAGCTCACAACTAATTGGTTATTTATTAATTTCAAACCTAGGGAGTTTTACACTCCCATGAAATATGATTTTCTTTCCTGATAAATTTCTATTCTCTAAGTTTTATATCCTCTTGTCATTCAAAAGGAGTTTGTGACAATGATGCTTGTCCTCTTACAGTTTTAACACTCTTCAATAGGAGATGCCCCACTACAATAGAAGAGTTAGATGTTTTTGACACATATAATTTTTGAAATGTAATTTGATTAAAGAACTATGTCAAAATTATCATGTACCTTGTTAACTATGGAGATACAAATGAGAATATTGAGATATTGGGCCTGGAGGGCTCATTTTCAAGCACTTCACATGATTCCTAAGCCCTACGGATTTTTAGGAATATCAGAAATCTTACACTTGCATCAACAATGGAGTATCTTGAATGAAACCAAGTTTTCTCCATGATGATAGACAAGCATGAAGGAGACATGTCAGGCTAAAGAACTGGCTGAATGGTGAAGAGCCCTTGCTGCATTTCCAGAGAATCTGGGTTCAATTCCCAGCACTCACAAATGTCAGTCCCTCCAGTTCCAGTGGATCCAGTGCCCTCATGGACACCTAGCACACATGTAGTACACAGACATACATGTAGGCAAAACACCTATAAATATAAAGTAAAACTACATGAACCTAAAAGAGGTATGTAATGCATAAGACTACATAGCACCTGAGACCAGTCAAGAAGTCCTGGATTAGAGGAATTAGCCTTCAGAAGAGAAGCGGTAGACACTGATGGTAAGTCCCACT
This sequence comes from Mus pahari, assembly GCF_900095145.1. Taxonomy (NCBI): domain Eukaryota; kingdom Metazoa; phylum Chordata; class Mammalia; order Rodentia; family Muridae; genus Mus; species Mus pahari. The sequence goes on from NC_034597.1 coordinate 89,745,689, forward strand.
TCCTATCACTGTTGCTTTGATATACATGTCAGTTCCTGGCAGAGTACACTGGAAGCAAACAATTCAACTTGAGAAATTCAAGCTTCAAAGTGAAGTTACATACAATTTTGATTTCAGAATTCTTAAGACAACCAGGTACCAGGGAAAACAAATTCAGGTCAAACCAACAGAAGAGAAGAACGATGGATAAGTAAGCTGGTGTGGCATGAGGCTTCTGCCCATGATGTTGACTGGATAGAGCAAGAAACAGAAAACATCTCCACCATAACGTTTGCTTCAGATTGTAAAGGGTTTCATGTTTTTTCAGAGGCTGAATCAAAATGGGTCTTCATAAAATGTGAGGGGAGAGAGGATATGTTATACCATCCTAGGCTCTTAGATGGAATGCCGTAAGACCAATGGAACAGGAGGAAGAGCAATCCCAGAAAGACATCTGCAGACATTAAATTCACTGAATGAATCTGGGAGAGTAGGCTTTCTAAAACTATTCTCCACAAAGAAGGAAGGTGACATTGCCAAGAGCTCTTTGGATGTTTACACACAGGGTCATGTATACAGACACAAACTACCAACTATTACTGGAAGTGTGTGGAAACAAGGGGAGGAAAATGAATAACTGTTGCATGAGTATTGACATAATTAGAAAGAGGTATTCCAATAACTATTATCTGTATGTTAAAGAAAACAATACAGGCTGGGGAGATGACCCAACGAATAAAGTGCTTGCTGCACGATTGCAGGCTTGAATTTAGATCCCCAGGGCGTGCATTCAAGTGTGATGCAGAAATGCACATCTGTAACCTCAGCACTAGGATTGGGGAGACAAGATGACCCCCAGAGTTCACCAGCCAGCCTGCCTGCCTAGTCAAGCGCAAACTAACAATCTCTGCTTTCTGGCTTCCGTGTATGTTTAATTCACGTGTCCCTGCTGCTCCTAGCCTTGGTCATAGAAACTTCTTATTGCAGTGGGCAGTTACTAATGCAGAGACATGTTGCTGCTCAACATGCCAAGACTAGGCAACTGTGAATGCTCAGGCATAGGTGGATCAATCTCTATTAATCTCCCTTCACCTACCCAAGGCTCAAGTAATATTGCTGAAGAGGGGCCAGGGAGGAATGTAAGAGGCAGCAAGGAGGAGTGCTCTGAAATTCAGTCTTCTAGACATTTCATGGCATGTACATAGGAATTCATAGTGCCTATGATTACTGATATGAAACCTATACAAGACCAAGCCAGTTAACAATTGCAACATGGAAAGGGGAAGGGATCCCAAGGCCCCAACTTCTAGCTGAGTCATTTTTGGCAGTTGATAACGTAATGCCAAAAATTAACCTGTAAGCTCCACCTGCCCAGGAACCAGAACTTCCTGGAATGCTGGGAATAGCAGTTTGTGGAAAATCACAAAGCCTCATGGGAAGGTACAGTGCCCTATAGGTTTGTCCTTATAAAGCCCTTCCTTCAAGGCCGTTCTTATTTGGGAAATTCCTTGGAATGGTCCTGACCAAACTCCATTTCTTAAGTACCATTTAATATTTAATAAAACATCCTTTAAATCTGGCCCAAAATGAGTTTCTCCAGCAAATCTCAGAATTAACAATAGATGCTAGGGGAAGAAGAGCTACTTTTCTTTGTGAGAGTGGTCATGCACATAGGTTCCTTATGCCCTTGGGGATGTCCCTCACTCAGTCACATATATTCAGTATTAGACTTAAATAACTGAATGAAATATGGATTTATAAGGGAAATATCAGGAGATTGCTGGGTGGAGTTGGAGGCAAGGAATGAGGCTAGTAGATGATCAAGATATATTGTATAAATGCATGAAAATTCTAAAGAATACATTGTAATTTTAAAAAAGAACAAATAGTCATTGTGATGTTTGGTGTTGTCAATAAGTTCTGAAATCAGCTAAGAGACCAGCCTCTGGACACACCTGTAAGGAGTTAATTACACTAGGTTAGCCTTTAGGCATCTTGATTAAGATACTAAGATGGAAAGATTCACCCTAAAGGTGCATGACACTATTCACTATTCGCTAGCTTTGGGTCCCACACTACAGAAAAGGAAGGGAGCTAGCTGAGCACACGTATTCATTACTCACTCCTTCCTGACTGAATGAAAGATGAAGCACCACTTCTAGCTCCTGCAGCCATGCTATCTTGATAGACTGTGCCTTCAACTTGTGAGCCAATAAACTCTTCTTGGTTTCTATTGTTGTAGTAAACGCTAAACCCACAAGCCCCTTGGGCAAGATCAGGTTTTAATTCATCTTACAAATGCTATTGGAAGTCCATCATTGAGAGAAGTCAGGGCAAGAAGTCAAGCAGAATCCTAGAGACAGGATTTGTAGTAGGGTCTATAGAAGGGTGCTGCTTAGTGCCTTGCTCTCCTTGGCTTGCTCAGTCTACCTTCTTACATAACCGAGAAATGTCTGTCCAAGACTGGCACTGCCTACTTGGGGCTGGACCTCATACATTAATCAAGAAAATGCCCTTGCAGGCTCACATAATAACGAAGCTAATGGATTCATTTTCTCAACTGAAGTTCTCTCTTCCCAGGTGACCCTGGTTTGTGTCGAGTTGACAAGAAAAGCTGAGCAGGACAAGACCTTTCTTTCTTCTGCTGGTTTTGTCAGGGAATTTCACCACAGCAACAGGAACAGTAACCAAGAGAGCTATTTAAGCTCTAAAAATAGTCTACTATTTAAATGTTTATCACCTTAACTCTTTAAGTAATTTCATGCCCACAGAAGAGTTTTCTCCATCAGCAGATGTTTTAGTAAGCCACTAAGAGTCCATTGTTCAGAAGCACTAACTACACATTACATCAAGGCTTTTATAAATGGCCCCTATCATCAAAGCCCTGTCGTTCCAGGCATTGAAATACTGTGAGCTGAGAGCAAGAATTAAAAACCAAACTAAGCAAACATAACTCTCCTTTTAGGGGTTGTTTGTTATCCTCACAAAATGAGCCATAAAACTGAAATTGCAGCAGATCTCTTAGCATGGGGATCCTATGGAAAGATGAGGTTATTTATTTTTAAAATTGCATTTGAGCTCAATTTAAATTTTATTATCACATAGATCCTAATGTCTGTGGTTATCCTAAAGCAATACAGAACTCCGATTGACTTGTTTGCCATTCTGAAGGCATCACAACCTTCAGCATTATTTATAAAGTATTTTATAAATAGGTCTATTGAGTTACAATTTATGTGTAGTAAGTACAGTACATGTATGACCTATAAATGTTTAAAGTATACAATTTGATAAAGTCTCATACAGATGCAAATCCTTGAGAGTAACAATAAACAAAATGGCATATTCCTCATAACTTGTTCACACCCATGTTCATACCTTTTGAGATTTCTGGATGGTGAGGACTATATTTTCCTTCTATTGCTGAACAATACTGTCATTTTAAGGATATATCACAGTTGTATCCATTCATTTGTTGATAGATGTCAACACTATTTCCATTTGAACCTTACAGGGAAAGCTGCAATGCATAATTGTTTTATGAGGTTTTATTTGTAAGCTCCTAGGAGTGGACTAATAGAATTTTATAGTGGATGGTTTCTTTTATGATAAACTACTTCCAATGTGATTATACCATTTTTATATACTTCCTAGGTATAAGGTTTTTGTGGGGTTTTCCAATTTCTGAAGTTCAGCCCATAATCCACCAACACCACTGCTTTTGATGTGTGCCAAGGAAGGCAGTCCATCACAGAAGCAATCAAAGCAAGACATCTCATGAGCAGCAGTGTGGTTCTGCTCTTCACTCTTACCCTGAGATTTGCAGGCAGCACTGGGCACTATTCTTTTTCTGCCCAGACAAGTGTCTCATGACCAGACTTCCTCATGCCAGGAAAGCTTGTCTATGTGGCTCCCCAGTTAGCTCTATTTCTTCTGTGAAGGAGATTGTCCATGTCTCTAACTCTACTACATATAAGCTCTGTACATGTTACCCATTTTCACAAACAAGAAGATTGGTCACACCTTGGGAAATCGCACATTGCTGTCCATATAGGTCCCGAGTCACTAGCATCCTTCTCTACCTTTAGCCTGCCTGAATTTACACTTGTCTAGGGGCAGCTCTCCACATTCCAGTATGGTTAATTTCTTGATGTGTCTTCTGCATATGAGGTTGTCAGTCTCCTGTGTGCTTTCCCTGCTGCTATTGTTGAGTAGATTCCAGGTACAAATAGAGAAATTTCAACTGAACATTGACTAAGATGCATTTCTAGTGTTCCTCTTACTCAGTACCAAATAACAAGAGAGTAGTGTACAACACTTGAAGAACACATCCTGCCAGACCTCTGTGAGAATTATTCCAGGATCCCATAGTGAGGATTTCCAGGAGTTGCAGGCAGTACTCTATGTGCAAATCTATCCTGTTACTGTAGGCTCCCTCAGGCAACTGTCTCCCTTTAGATTGCTTCTTCCCTGTATACAGCTTTCCCTCTTTCAAGCTGATAACCGATCTCCTCGGGTTATTTCCACTTCCCACAGGTATCTTATTTTATTCTTCAGAACCTGCTGAGCTCAAGTTGTGATGTTAGCTTGGGATATCGGAGGCCTGGGGATACCAAGTAGGAACATAGAAAACTAGCACCTATCAGAGGTGACTGGCTCTCAGTGTCTTCAGAACCAGTTACAGCCCAATTCTCTGGTACCTCTTGCAAGACATCCAGAGCTCATATTCGTGTCTATCCGTGAACGAAGACAGGTTCACTTGGAGTACTTGTAGCCCAACTTCCTCTTAGTTCCACCTGAATAAACAGTGTCTGCTTCTGCCAGCATGGTCCTTGTCTTTTCCTGACCTCAATATGATGGACAGAGAGAACGTCTGTCTGTCCTTCCAGACCAACCCCTTGCCACATAGGAAGATATCATTTAAGCCAATGTAAGCAGAACAAGACCAATGGCAACATGCCGGGATTTCATGTCCTCAGACAAGGTACTGTGAAGGGAACATGTGGGCACGGGTCAGGCACCATTTAACTATATCCAGCTCAGCTTCACACCACAGATCTTCCTATTATGGCCTGATTGCTCAGTCTCTGGGGCACATGTCCTACTTAGGTTAGAACACAGTCATCTGTCTCTCAAGAAACAGTTTCAAGTAGAGGGAAGTCAAAGACATGTTTGCTTTTGGCTTGGGAGGAAGTTACAAAATGCTTTCACTGCTGTGTTCAAATAGGTTCTGATACACATTCCTGAGCTGCACCCTTAAAGTCTTCAGACTTAAAACCTTCATTTCAATTAATTCATGAATTCTGTGCTTGCCAATGTAAAATTAGGTCATACTTGACTGAAAAAAAAAAAGGTTATAAAATTTTTTCTCTTAAAACAAAAGAATGATAATACTCTACTTCCATTTCTTTGCCAACAGGCAGAAATTGTTTGCAACTCCCAAAGTGAGAGTTTTCAACAATTTAAAGAAATGAATGTCTTTTCCACTGACTGTACATTTATGAATTATGTAAAACACTTCTAGACTTTTATATATTTTACAAATCAGTGGGTCTCCATCTCTGCTCCTGTGGGAAAATACTTAATAAAATGTAAGAGCTAAAACTGAATATAGTCTACCAGAGGATTGAGATCTCTGTAAATCCTGCAGGATCACATCTTTCATCACCTTGCACAGGGTATGCTATTGTTGCAGCCTAAGATGTCTTCAGCATCCCTGTTAACATCATACATCACTGCTTAACTGCATAGTCATGAGCATTAGAGGGCTTTTTTGTTTTCTTATTTTGTTTTGTTTTGTCTTCATGGATTTCTGTCAGGTAGTGTCTACTCCTGTACTAAAGTTAACACACTTTCCTGTGGAGGTTGTTGTTGTTGTTGCTGCTGATGATCTTGTTGTTTTTTCAGTTGTTGACTTCATATTTTCTCATTTTGCTCATTACTGATCCCCCAAAGTCATGTGATTTGAATTGTGATGGTATATCATCAGGATACTATTCACAAATATAATTCTCTGAAATGCCTTAACAAAGCACAGCCACAGATAGGGACCTACAGCATTTCACTGGACACCTTTACTTAGAAGTGTTTCAACTGTTTCAGTCATGAGGAGAGGGCTCAGTGGACTGCGGCCTATGGGCAATGATTACCTTGCTGTCTGCTTTTGTGTGGTTTTATTGAAATCACAATCACACTGAATTATTTTTACTTTATTACATTTATAATTGATATGTTCAGATGTATATGTGTGGGTGAAAATGTGTTATGACACATGCAGAGATCAGAGAACAAATTGTGGGAATCAGTTCTTTCCTTCTACCTGTGGGTCCTGGGAAATGAACTCAAGTCCCCAGGCTTGGAGGTCTAGTGGTTTTACATGCTGAGTCATCTAACTGGACCTCATACTGATACTTTAATATATAATAATTAGTTTCCTGCTACAGTGGTAAAACATGGGTTGTACCACTCACTATGGATTGTAAAGCTTCAAATATTTGTCCTCTGGTGGTTAACAGCACAACTTTGCTAAATGTTATCAAAACAGACTGGTTGGTCATTTAGATTTAAATAACACACACACACACACACACACACACACACACACACACACACACACACACACTGCTACCTTTTTAGTTCTATTAGCCTATTTTGAACATCATATGCTGTTAAAATGGAAATAACCATCTCTATAGCACTCCCTTCCTCCACAGAATCTTAGGACTGTTATCCACAAAAGGAAAAGGAATTAGTTTCTTCTGTCTTTTCTGAAGGTACTCCCCTAGCCCCTGGCAACTACTTTTCTTTTCTCAGCAGGCAATTTCCCCACGTGAGAGGTCACTGTGAAGTATAGCAGAGAGAGGTGAGTACCCCAAAACTACCTGTTCCCAAACAGAAATGCCCAGGATGTTGGGGAGTTGTTCTACCAGCTGCATGCTTATTTCTCCTTCCTACCATTAAGTCAGAGAAAGAACTGAGGAAAGAGGAGAAGAAGCAGACAGAAGTATCCTGGGGACTGGAACAGAAGAGTTAATGGGACTTTTGCCAAAGGTCCAAAACTCTGGCATTAAAGAAACAAGCTTCAGGTTGTAGCTTGTTATTTGGAAACTTCCCCAGTGGTAAAACAAAAAAATGGTCCTCCTCCTCTTCCTCCTCTTCCTCCTCCTCCTCCTCCTCCTCCTCCTCCTCCTCCTCNTCCTCCTCCTCCTCCTCCTCCTCTTCCTCCTCCTCTTCTTCTTTTTATTCTACTTTCTTATTTCAGGCCTCCCTTTCTCACATAGGTGACAGAGGGCTTTCTAAATCTATCAGCTGCCTGTCACTCTGCCCTAAGATGGCCCTTGCCAAGTCTCTCCTTAACTTGTAACCTACAGGAATAACTGTGAAACTTCTAGCATGCATTCACAGTATTATTTCCTATCATGTCTTCCTGTGAGTCCAACATCCTGATCATAGCACCTTAGGGAGAAGACAATGTTTTCCATATCACTCTCTCTGCTTCTTTCAAAAAAAAAAAAAAAAAAGAGGCACTTTTAACTTCTCAGTGGGGTGCTTTCTAAGTGAATCTTCAAGAATGTATTAAATGCTTCTCTTTCATGTTCTCCCAATTTTCTGAGGCAGGTCCTCAGACTTTTTGAGACATCGCATAGCTACTTCTTTCCATGTTTCACTGCCTGACAGTGTAAGCCCCTTGAGGGACCAACCATGCTTCATCCAGCATCCATGGCTACCTGTGATCCTGGAGCCTCCCACATGGCCCAGGCTGAGTAGTAGTTAATGAACAGTGAGTAGATGAGCGAACACATTCAAAACAGCCTGCTCCCTTCTCATAACCACAATATCAATCTTAAACTCAAATTGGACTTTAATCATATTTATTTAATCCTCCCTGGTGTTGGATGTGGTCAGATCATCTGAAACTGCTCTACCTCCAATTTACAAATCTCTAATGTCCTCATTTGAAATCCATTTTAAATAGTTCTTTTCTTCTGGTTTACCTCAAGTCAAGTGAGAGGGAGATTAAGCCAAAAGATGGTTGTGCCTGCTTTCACGTCTGTCAACGCCGCTCTTCCCACTGGGGCTGTTTCTGCTTCACAGCCATTCCCCTGCACACATGGCTGACTCTTCCCCAAGGGTCCCTTCTTGATTAGCCGTGTGCCCATCACTGCATTTGCGACTGTCACTGCCAGCTCTCCTGTTGAATCCCGTTTGCTCACTCTCTACCTCATGCTTCTTTGTCTCACAAGCCTCACATCTCAGCAGCACATAGTCACAGGAGGGGAACTGGAAACCAAAAGCCCTAAAGCGTCGCCCCAGCTCCGACATCAACCAACAGAGTGACTTAGGATGAGAAAGGACATGTCCCTGCTGGTAGAGAATGCTTACTTTTGCTCTTATTCTAACTGTCAAAACATCTGGTAGGTTCTGTCACGATTTATCTATTTAACAAGATAAACTGGGCTGGAGAGATGCTCAGTCAGAAAAGCACTGGTCTTACAAGCACAAAAGCATCACTTTGATCCCCGAAACCAGTATGAAAATATTTTAAGAGCTAGGTATGGGAACATGCACATAATGCCAGCACTGTGGAGGATCCTGGAGACTCGCTGGCCAGCCAGTCTAACCTTATCAGGGAGTGCTAGGCCAGTAAAGGGTGACAAAACAAAATAAAAGACTTAACAATGCCTGCGGGTGTCCTGTGGTTAGCACACACGTATGCATTCACATGTGCACCTGCAAACACCCTGCCCCCACTGACACAGGCACATGCACAGGAGAACCTGAATCTAAAGTGTATTTCCCATGATCACATGGCAGCAAGGACCTGAGGAACCCAAAAAGCAGTAACCCAGGTTCAATCAGAGACCAATGCTCACATCCTGACTTTTACCACCAGTTTCTTAGTCCATTTCCAGTAAACTAATCATGTCAAATAACAGTTGTATGCTTACTAACATGCACCTTGTGCCACCATCTGTGCAGAAAGTGTGTGACAGAGAAGTGGCACCATGAACAGATAAAAGATATGGATGGAGACAGACACATGGTCAATGCTCAGTAAGTGGCTAAGTCCTACTGTGTAGCAGTGACAACAGGCCTGTTATAAAGTCTGTATTCTGAGGACCAAGATGACTCATTTCTCAGGTTAATTAATTCCTCCACTGAGCAAGGGAATGAATGTGATTGCCCTGAGATCCACAGAGACCTGGCTTCTCCTTTGTCTTAATCATTTCCTGCAGCTTGTTGTTTAGCCTCCAAACTTCAGCTTCCCCAGCTATGATATAAGAAGGGGAACATGGAGCTCTTCTGACTCCTCGGCTTTGAAAGCCTGGTTAAGGCTTCTGTAATTGTCCTACATAAGGGAATTCCTGCATAGGTTAGGTTTGCTGCTTAATACTCCTTCACCACTTTCACTACACACACACACACACACACACACACACACACACACACCACATGCACACACACACACACACACACACACACACACACATATATAGTATTTGTGACAACAGGTAAATGAAGAAAAAGTACTTTACTGCTTGCCAACACACTTAAATCACATCATGTCATTCGTGTTTGGGTTCCCATTCATGAAGCCAGCCCTAACAAAGCATGTTCCATGTTGGGAAATTTGCTGGCATGTTTCATAGCCTAAAATGATAATAATTAACAACAACAAAAGTCCCCTACCTCCCAATTTTTGCTGCGTACAGAAAATTGGGTCTAACGTAAACTGAACCTTGCTATTCCTGACAGCAGGCTGGGTGTGTTTAGACAGAAATTGGGGCTTCTAAGAAACCACATCCCATGAGGACAGTAGGAGGCTCGTGGAGCTCTGAGAGCACACTAGGGTTGCTGTACAACCTGAAACCCTGCATACCTGTGTTCTCTACCACATGCATGCTACTTTGACCATGCATGGCTTAAGCACAAGTCAAGTTGGGCGGATACACAGGCCATATTTATATATTATTTCAGCAATTTCCTATAGACAGAGAAACCATATTGTTTTACAAAAAGTGGGGGCGGAAGCAGAGGGCTAGAACAATTGATCCCAGGCCAAGCTACAAAGACAAATTCAGTTACTAGTTACTTTAAAAAAAAAAAAATCAGTTACCTAAAATTTCAACCTATGAAGAGAAAGAGAGTGTTTTCTGTGGGGCATTGTTGGTTGATAGGGTTTTACGTGGATTTGTTTTTCTTCCTGTTTAACTCGTGATTCAGAGGTTCAGGTCTAAAAGCAGTCACCTTTTAGAGACTCTAAGGAGTCGCACATCCTAGTACCAGAGAAGGGAAAGTGGCAGGTCAAAGCCACTAACCTCATAATTAGAAAGCATGTCAGAACAGAAGGAGGCTGGAGTCTCAGTGTCCAAGTTAAGGCCATACCCCCAGTGTCCAACAAGTCACCCACAAGGCGCTGGCTCTTAGAGTTTCTACTGTCTCCCAGAAGGGCCACAATCAGAGGTAAGTCCATGTTAGGCTTTGGGAGACATTTAATAACCCAGTTACAGTCCCTTCTTTACCTCTGTGGAAACCAGAAGGGATCCAGTGAAGTGGTACTGAGAGAAACAGGAACATGCACAGTTCCAATTGTCTTTTCTGCCTTCGTGGAGCTATCCCTGCCAGGGCCATCTCCTCCACCTGCTTGGGCATCTCCACCCCCCACCAAATCTCCTTCACCTGCTCGGGCAGCCCCACCCCTCAGATTCTGGCCTGCTTGGACTATCCCTTTGTCTTCATCCTTCCATCCTCTTCATGTCTAACAATGTGTTGGCATCTTATTGACACCTTGAGTCACTCTCCCTTTTTCTTCCTCCAAGGCCCATTAATCCTGAGGAGAGGCCTTTCCTCTACTGGTTCCACTTGCTCTTTACAAATCACTAAAACCTTCTCTGCTAACATCTCAATTTCCAAAGCTGAAATGAAAATTTTTTCTCAGTATGCCCACAGTAGCTTCCTGAGGTTTCCCAAGCTATTGAAACTTAGCCTTAACACTCACGGCAACCTTCTTGGATTCGTTCCCTCTATTCTGTGGTGCCGATTTTTTATTGTTTCTGTAATAGCTCTGATTGTATTCTCATTTTTTGTTTCCTGACTAGCTTTTAAATGTCAGTATTCACCAGGATTCCATATTCAGCCATCTTGATAGTGGCTGTATTCTGATGATCAATGTAGTTACAACTTGGTTGCAACAATTAGTTATACAATGTCTGGCAATTGCTATTCTTCCAATAAATAGCAGTTATAACACATCCCTTCAACTTCATCGCTCACCACATATGGTCACAAAAACTCACATTCCAATACACAGAACAGAGTTTATACTTTCAGTGTCTTAATATTTCTGCAGACATTGTCTTCCTTCTGAAATCCCTTGGCCTCTCACCCAAGAGTTTTACAGAACATTTCAATACCTGTTAAATATGACCTTCTCCTTGAAGCCTTTCTAGAGCTCTGGTGAGAATCTTACTCTAGACAACAGAATACATTGTTGCTTCCATAAAATAAGTGCTTTACGTCTTGAGTAACAGTGTGGCCTCTGTAAAAGCTAGGGCTTTGGGTTACACATTCCATCCAGGAAGTCCATTCAAAGGAAAGCCAGACAACCAAGAGATTTAAAATATGATTCTGATTTGAATTTGCTGCTTTCCATATATAATTGCTATATATTTTATAATCCATGAAAGCGCTTCTACAAAACTTTTTTTTTTAATTTTTCTTTATAATCTTTAGTGACCCTTGAGAAATTCACTCGTTAAACCGCCTGACACTCTTCCACTCAGCCCACGTCCACTGCATTTCTGGCTTTATAGTTTTGAGGTTGGTTTAACTACCTAACTGTTTTTTCATCCAGGAACACATTCTGGACTCTGCATTTCCCAAGCTTGAGAAGATCTCTGGAGAGGAGAACTGTTCAGGTGTCACAGAATGAGTAGCTTGAGAGTAGGGTGGGGAGCAAGCTAATGATACCCACACAAGAGAACGAAATCTGGGATTTCTTCCTCTTCCTTTAAAATGGCACCACACGATACATTTGGTCCTTCGTACCCTCAAACAAACGTAATTCATGCATCTGTTTGTGCAACGTGTTCTATTCCTCAGAGATTATAGAAAAATGGAAAGCTATAACGGGGAATAGCAAGAAAAAAGGAAGAGGGAACAGGACAGTTCTCTCCCTGCTATAACGGGGAATAGAAAGAAAAAAGGAAGAGGGAACAGGACAGTTCTCTCCCTGATTTTTGATCCATTACCAAGGTCAGTATGTCTAACACATGAAAGATAGACAGTCATGCCAACCCCTCCCCGACTTGTTCATTTGCACATAGAAACTGTTTTCTATTATATGGCAACTGGCTGTATAAAATTCACAGGTAACTTACCATAGCTGTTCTTCACCCAGATGTTATAATCAGTAGCTTGAGTGGTGAAAAGAAATGTGTAACAGTTACATTAATAAAAGATTATTCTTCAACTTTTAAAGTAATTTAAGACGGCTGTTTCTACATTAAGGTACAATTTACCTGTTGTCATGGTTTGAAATTTGCTTGTCCCAGGGAGCAGCACTATTTGGAGGTATGGCCTTGTTGGGATAGGTGTATCACTTTGGGCCTGAGATTTAAGACAGTCATTCCAGGCATAGGGCACAGGAACGGCAGAGCAGATGGGGACAAGAGCCTTCCAGCCAACATCTGCACCCCAGAGCTAAGGCTGTACCACAGCCATCCATACAGAAATCCCACCCAGGAGAGAAGAGACACACCTAAGATCACAGGCTTACAGGCCCACAAGAGGAACAAGCTACACTCAGAGACAGCAAGACCAACTAACACCAGAGGTAACCAGATGGAAAGAGGCAAGTTCAATAACAGGAGCAACAGAAACCACGGTGACTTGGCATCACCAGAACACAGTTCTCCAACCATAGCAAGTCCAGGATATCCCATGACACCAGAAAAGCAAGATTCAGATTTAAAATCACTTTTCATGATGCTGTTGGAAGACATTAAAAAGGACATAAATAACTCCCTTAAAGAAATACAGGAGAACATGGGTAAACAGGTAGAAGAACATAAAGGGAAAACACAAAGATTCCTTAAAGACTTACAGGAAAACACAGTCAAACAGATAAAGGAATTGAGTAAAACCATCCAGGATCCAAAAATGGAAATAGAAACAATAAAGAAATCACAAAGGAGGACAACCCTGGAAATAGAAAACCTAGGAAAGAGATCAGGAGTCATAGACACAAACATCACCAACAGAATACAAAAGATAGAAGAGAGAATATCAGGTGTAGAAGATATCATAGAAAACATTGACACAACAGTCAAAGAAAATGCAAAATGCAAAAAGCTCCTAACCCAAAACATCCAGGAAATCCAGGATGCAATGAGAAGACTAAACCTAAGGATAATAGGTATAAAGGAAAGCAGAGACTCCCCACTAAAAAAGCCAGTTCATATATTCAAAATTATAGAAGAAAAATTCCCTAACATAAAGAAAGAGATGCCCATGAACATGCAAAAAGCCTAAAGAACTCCAAATAAACTGGAACAGAAAAGAAATTCCTCCTGTCACATAATAATCAAAACACCAAGTTCACAAAACAAAGGAAGAATATTAAAAGCAGTAAGTGGTAAATGTCAAGTAACATATAAAAGCAGACCTATCAGAATTACACAAGACTTTTCACCAGAGAATATAAAAGATAAAAGATCCTGGACAGATGTCAGACAGACCCTAAGAGAACACAAATGCCAGCCTAGGCTACGACACCTAGCAAAACTTTCAATTACCATAAACATAGAAACTAAGATATTCCATGACAAAAACAAATTTACACAATATCTTTCAACAAATCCAGCCCTACAAGGAATAATAAAGGGAAAACTCCAACACAAGGAGGGAAACTATGCCCTAGAAAAAGTAAGAAAGTAATCTTTCAACAAACCCAAAAGGAGTTAGCCACACACACTTAATTCCATCTCTAACAACAAACAAATTGTTTCTTGGGACTCTGTTTGGAAAAAGAAATTTAAGCCTTTTACTCTGAAGTAGTGTCTGTCTTTGTCACTGAGGTGTGTTTCATGCGTGCAGTAAAATGCTGGGTCCTGTTTATGCATCCAGTCTGTTATTCTATGTCTTTTTGGGGGTAGAATTGAGTCCATTGATTTTATGATATATTAAGGGAAAGTGATTGTTGCTTCCTGTTATTTTTGTTACATTGCACCTTGCACAATAATAGTGGGAGACTTCAACACCACACTCCCAGTACTGGATAGATCATGGGAAATGGAAACTAAACAGAAATGCAGTGAAACTAACAGAAGTTATGAAAGGACTTAACATATCTATACAACACTTCATCCTAAAACAAAAGAGTACACCTTCTTCTCAGCACCTTACAGTATCTTCTCTAAAATTGACCATGTATTTGGTCACAAAGAAGGTCTCAACAGATATAGGAAGATTTAAATAATCCCTGCATCCTATTAGATCACCATAGACTAAGGCTATAACAATAAAACAACAGAAAACCCACATACACATGGAAGCTGAACAAACATCTACTCAATGATAACTTGGTCAAGGAAGAAATAAAGAAGTAAATTAAAGACTCCAGAGATCCAAATAACCCTATTAAAAATGGGGTACAGAGCTAAACAAAGAATCCTCAATTGAGGAATACTGAAAGGCTGAGAAGCACCTTAAAAAAATGTTCAACATCCTTAGTTATCAGGGAAATGCAAATCAAAACAGCCCTGAGATTCCACCTTACACCAGTCACAATGACTAAGATCAAAAATTCAGGTGTCAGGAGATGCTGGAGTTGATGTGGAGAAAGAGGAACACTCCTCCATTGCTGGTGGGATTGCAAGCTGGTGCAGCCATTCTGGAAATCAGTTTGGCAGTTCCTCAGAAAATTGGACATAGTACCATAGTACTACCTGATGACCCAGCTATACTACTCCTGGCCATATACCCAAAAGATGTTCTAACAAATAACAAGGACACATGCTCCACTATGTTCATAGCAGCCTAATCTACAATAGCCAGAAGTTAGAAAGAACCCAGTCCTCCTTCCACAGAGAAATGGATACAGAAAATGTGATACATTTACACTTGAGAGTATTACTTGGCCATTAAAAACAATGAATGCATGAAATTCTTAGGGAAATTGATGGAGTTAGAAAATATCTTCCAGAGTGAAGTAATCTAGTCCCAAAAGAACACACATGGTATGCACTGATCACTGGATGTTAGACTAGAAGCTTGGAATAGCCAAGATACAATTCACAGATCACATTAAGCTCAAGAAGAAGAAAGGCCAAAGTGTGCATGCATCAGTCTTTCTTAGAAGGGGAAACAAAATACTCAAAGGAGGAAATATGGATAAAATTGTGGAGCAGAGACTGAATGAAAGGCCATCTAGAGACTTCCCCACCTGGGGATCCATCCCATATAAGAACATCAAACTCAGACACTGTTGCAGATGCCAAGAAGTGTTTGCAGACAGAAGCCTGATATAGCTGTTTCTGAGAAACTCTGCCAGAACCTGATACATACAGAGGCGGAAGCTGGCAGCCAACCATCAGTCTGAGCACAGACTGATGAGGAGTTAAAGGACTGAAGGAGCTGAAGGGGTTTGCAACCCCATAGGAAGAACAACAATATCAACCAACCAGACCACCCAGAGCTCTGAGGAGCTAAACCACCAACCAATGAGTACACATGGAAGGACACATGGCTCTACCTGAATATGTAGCAGAAGATGGCCTTGTTGAACATCAATGGGAAGAAGGGTCTTTGTTCCTGAAAAGGCTTGATGCCCTAGTGTAGGGAAATGCCATGATGGGGTGGTGGGAGTGAGTGAGTGGGTCGGGGAGCACCCTCATAGAAGCAGGGAGAGGGAGAATAGGATAGGGGCTTTCCAGAAGGGAAACTGGGAAAGGGGATAACATTTAAAAGGTAAATAAATAAAATATCCAAAAAATGAAAGAGAGAGAGAGAGAGAGAGAGAGAGAGAGAGAGAGAGAGAGAGAGAGAAATAAAAAGACAGTCATCCTAGCTGTCTGTAAATCAGTCTTCTACTAGCAGCCTTCAGATGAAGATGTTGAACTCTCAGTACCTCCTGAACTATGCTTGCCTACATGTGGCCATGTTCTCGCCTTGATGGTAATAGACTGAACCTCTGAACTTGAAAGCCAACCCCAACTCAATGTTGTTCTTATAAGAGTTGCCTTGGTCATGGTGCCTGTTCACAGCATTAAAACCCTAACTAAGACACTAGACCTTCCTTGACAAAGGACCTACCTTGACTTCTTTAGCTAAACTTCCAGACCCTTCACATAAAGCTTCAGACTCTAAAGCAGGATACAGTGGCCAAGATGATTTCCATTTATCAATGCACAGGCATAATTGAAAACTCAAGGAGTGGTCTAAGAGCTTACATATATGTACACACACACACACACACACACACACATACACACACACACACACTTCTGTTTGCATCACTTTCCCTAGGGGTGGCCATTGTCAAACATTATTTCTGAGTTTTCTTTACAGATTCTACATAATGTACATACAACCTCTCCTTCAACTTCATCAAGTTCAGGTCCATTTGCTAAACTGCTACTGTGAAAACTTACATTATTTTTTCCATTATGTCGTATTCCCACACCAAGTTTATACTTTTCATATTCTAGCTTCTACTGGGCACACTGCTCCAAGCCCCGGTCCTCCTTCAAAGCTGGACTGGCTCTGCCACCCTGGGTGTGTCTACTGTGTGTACTGTGTGACAATTGTGCTGCAATTTTGGATCCAGTTATTGATAGATAGAATTATTTTTTAAGCCTGTTGCCTTTCTGTTTCCTTGATTACTCTTTAAATTGGCATTGGATAGATAGATAGATAGATAGATAGATAGATAGATAGATAGATAGATGATAGATAGATAGATATAGGATATATAGATATATAGATATACATATATATAAGCATATATATATATATATATATTTATATATATATATATATGTTTTAGCAGTTTCTTTAGAAAGAGTACTTCAGAGGTAAATTTCAAACCTTTGTACATTTTGGGGGTGTTAGAGAGATGGACCAGTGTTAAGAGCATATGTTGCTCTTCCAGAGGTTCAGTTGCCAGAACCCGCATGCTGGCTGACTCACAATCTTCTGTGGTCCAATACCATCTTCTAGCCCATGAGGACATCAGCCACACACATGACAAACAAACACAGGCAGACAAAACACCCACAACACATAAAAAAGAACATAAACCATAATATTAAAAAGTTATACTGCATATAATTTTAAATGTGATAACTCCACATGAAATGCATCTATAAAAAGAAATCGATTCTAGCATCTGTAGATGAGCCTTGACAATACTCTAAGAGAATGAAACCAGGGGTGATGAGGGACTGATCCCAGAGCGCTTACACCAAATACCCACAGGAGGCAAATGCCATTGGTCTGTGGTCTCCAGAAATTAGAAGAGTGAAGAAAAGTAATGCAACTGTGTTCAGGCTTTATTTCTGAGTTGATGAAAAGAAGCTGAAGTTAAATTATAGTAAACGTATTAAAACACTGAAGGGGACTGAAGAGTGGAGCCAGAAGTTAAGGGCATCTGTTCTTGCAGGGGACCTAGGTCTGGTACCCAGCACATACATGATGGCTCAAAACCATTTGAGGTGGCTTGAATATGCTTGTCCCAGTGAATGGCACTATTAGGAGGTGTGCCCTTGTTGAAGAAAGTATGTTACTGTAGCGGTGGGCTTTGAGACCCTTCTCCAAACCATGTCCAAGCCAGTCTTCTCTTATCAGCTTTCAGATATAGAACTCTCAGCTCTTCCTTCACCATGCTTGCTTGAAGGCTGCCATACTCCCGCCTTAATGATAATAGACTTAGCCTGTAAGTCAGCTCCAATGAAATGTTGTCCTGATAAGAGTCGCCTTGGTCATGGTGTCTGTTCACAGCAGTAAAGCCCTAACTAAGACACCATCCATAAATAGTTCCGGGAGATCCATATTCTGGTCTCAGTTGGCACTGCCTGCAAATGGTCATGTACATACATATACACAAGCAAAACACTCAAATGTATAAGAGGAAAAATTAATGAATTAAAACATAATAAAAGCACTGAAAGGCATGCTTTTAAGGAGCTTACTATATATGAACTGTATCTTTTCATTTATTTTTCTAATGGTCGAAATGTTTATAACTCCATGATGTAATAAGAGTCTTCTTAACACTTGTTTCTCAGGAGAACAATGTTTGCCCAATACCTGTTTCTTTCTATCTGGAGGGAGTTACATTTGTGTCTCTCTTAGACATTTTTGGCCACATAGTCATTGTACAGTAGGTAAACTGATCAAACCATAGTGGCCTAGTCTCCTGTTTCCTTGGGCACCAGCAACTGCAGAGTGCACACCAACCCTTTTCCTAGTACTGTCCTTCCCTGTCAGCCAAACTTCCACTCTGACTGCAGTGGCTTTTTGACAGGCTGCAGACTTCCACTCTGCAGTTTTCTGTCCAAGGTCCTCAAGTACTCCGACAGAAGGGTCCACTTCCCAATCACTGATTTCATTCTCTCATCAATGCCATTTCTTAGTTACAGAGGCTTGGGGGGGGGATCTTTTTGGTCGGTTTGTTCTGCCAGCTGTAGTTCTACATTCTCAGCTTTCTACTTTATTGAGTAACTGTTTTTAAATGAAGAAGCATCAACTTAGCTCCACAGAAGTGGAAATTTCCCAGCATCTTGTTTTTAACCTCAGCTTCCAATACTCCCCAACACGATACTACTACATAGAAAATCCAACAACTGCTATATGTTTTCAAGTCCCATGTTTTTGTACAGGGGTGTCTCCATGACTTACCAGTCTCTAAGTTCACCTGCAATGAGTGTGTGTATTTTTGTGTGTGTACATGTATGTGTGGATGTGCATATATGTGTGTTGTATTATATATATATATATATATATGTGTGTGTGTGTGTGTGTGTGTTTATGTCTATGTATGTGTTTGTGTGTGTGTATGTATGTCTGTGTGTCTAGGTATGTGTATGTGTGTCTGTGTGTGCTGTATTTTTTTGTATTTGTGTGCTTGTGTGTATGGGTGTGTCAGTGCATCTGTGTATGTGTGTCTGTATATGCTGTATTTTTGTGTATTTATGTGTATGTGTGGGTATGTTTATACATGTTTATGTGTGTGCATGTGTATATGTATATGTGTGTTTGTGTGTGTGTGTCTGTGTGTGTATTTATCTATGCATGCAAAGTAAGATACATTTTAGATAAGATGAAGTTATTCATTCTTTTTACCTACAATCTCTGCCTAATGTCACCATTCTCAATAATATACTAATTTATGTGTCTTCTTATGAACTATCTTCTTTCACCTATCTTCTATCTCTGTTTGTGAACCTTTTAGTTCTTCCCATCTCACCCTACCTGCATAGATATCTGTACACATATAAATAATTCCACAGTAGACACATTCTAAGTGCACACAGATATCATGTACATGATGATTATTTCTCTTGTATCTTCTGTTTCAGTCTCCATAGATCAACCAGCATAGTTCTTGCATTTCACTGTTCACACATCTCACATCGAATAAGATATGGAATCCTCTGAGACGCCCATCAGGTGGAGTCAGCTCCTATTCAAAGGTAAAGACAGTCTCCAGACTGTTAGCATTCTTTTTAGGCTCCACCCAACAGTTACCTGGAAACATCCAGGTAGGCCAGGCTTGCTATAAAAGGGGATGTTTGGCCCTCCTCGATTTCTCTGCCCCTTCTCTCTGACTCTCTTCCCTTCTGTCCCCTTTCTTTCTCCCCTTACCCTTCCCATCTCTCTCTCCAAGTGTTTCTGGCTCTTCTCTTCTCTTCTCTTCTCTTCTCTTCTCTTCTCTTCTCTTCTCTCTTCTCTTCTCTTCTCTTCTCTTCTCTTCTCTTCCTCTCCTCTCCTCTC
>NC_034597.1:89765667-89773435 GCF_900095145.1 Mus pahari
TCTCCTCTCCTCTCCTCTCCTCTCCTCTTCTCTTCTCTTCTCTTCTCTTCTCTTCCTATCTCTCTGTGTGTGTCTCTCTCTCTATCTCTATCTTTCTCTGTCTTTACTCCCTTCTCAACTCCCCTTCGTGTGTCCTAAATAAACTCTGTTCTACACTATACCCATCAGATGACTGGTACCTCAGAGGGAAGGGATGCCTCAGAATGGGCCTGCCAAGGCACGCCTCCCACCTCACCATACTGCACTCTACAAAGCATATACCTGGCTTTTTTAAAAAAGAAAAACTCAACACAGACCCCCTTAAAAGTCTCTGTGCTCTCAAGGGGTCACAAGTATGTGTGAGGGGGGAGGATACATGAAAGAAGAGCTTTCCCTCTAACAGAATGTGGTTAGAATACTTTGGTGTGACGACACTTATGTCTCTTCACACTATCGCACAGAGTGATAGTATGAAAAAGGATACATTTGAACAACACTTGCTTTTAGGATGCCAGCAGGCCTCTGAGGTTTGTTTGATCTGAAACTCAAATTGCTCAGCCTTCACCGGAACAAATCCAAATTTTGATGAGGAAATAAGGATGAATTTTTCACCCTGCAAGAAGAAAGACCTCTTAAAGACTGTTAATAAAGTTAATGCCTTGGACAGCCAATAGCCAGAAACAGAGCAATGGGAGCAGCAGTTGAGAGGATGGGGAGAGCACTAGACAAACTAATCATGTAGGCCAAAGTTAGCCCATCCTATCCTAAGTCAACAGCATGAGCATATTTGTATTAAATAGTGTTTGTCACAGGTAAACCAAAGGAGGCTTAGAGAAACTGTCACTTCCAAAACCCAATGTGCAGTACTACACACAGAATCATAATGAGGTGCATCTGTCTGCCTACAACATTTGTACCTTCGCTATGAGTCTACACTGTGTGCAGCTAACTGACCAGCTCCGATAGCAAGCTTTGTTCCAGATGCAAGATAAGAATGGTTGCACCAAGGCTGGCCTCTCTCTACAATTTAACTCTATTTTCAGGAGCAGTTTGACCTAATCTAGGCTACATATTCTCTCCAGAACACCAAAGGATAGCCAGTTTATCAGAATGACAGTTTTTATTTTTAAAGTCTTTTATAAAATATGATCAATTTAACACAGGCAAAGTAACAGAAACTTGAAGGTGTTGGGTTCTATTTTCTTTGTTGCTATTTTCACAGTTACATATTATTTTTTACTCACAGATAATTACTGTATTACCTGTGTTGGATACAGAGTGTCCTTTCAATACACCTGTATGCAATTCGTACCAACCAAATCAGGGTTCTGTATCCTTCAGTAACTCATTCATCTCTGCAGAATAAGACTACAGACATAGGTTATAGACTCAGACCACTGTCTTCTAATCATTCATTAGTTATATGACCAGAGCTAACTAACCTCAGATTTCTCATCTAAATGATGGAAGGATGAAAATGTCTGTGTCTCAGATTAGAGATGATGATTCGTGACATAATACATACAAAGCAGACAGAGAAAAGTACCAGATAAAAGCCAAGTGCAGGCTGCTTAATTGCAAAATCTGTCTTAATTCTTCGATTGCTTCAGAGTCTAAAATAGAAACTTCACTGATTTCAAAGACTATTTTTCTGATTAATATAACAAAAAAGTCAGAAGATTAAACCCAAAAAGAAATTACCTTTTAGTAACGTTTTGCTTGAGTAGAACAAAACACATTAATTTAATACTTGTATTTTTCTTTAAGCATGGAATTATTCTTAGAATAATAGAGGACCTATGGTCTCAAAGACTGAACATTTCCAATTTGGCATAGGCTTTTGGACATTAAAGAAATCAAATGCTTTTTTCTTTAGACATTGAAGAAATTAATTCTGCTACAGAAATTAAACTTGATCGACTTCCACGAGTCTACAATGTTTGTCTTTTGAAAACAAGTTCATTCGTCAGAATCATTTCTTGACACTTGAGTGTGTGGTTAAATGCTTCTCTTCTAAGAACAAAAGAAGATCTGAGAAATAGTGTTTAAAGAAGCATCTCTGATTTGGCAGTTATCCAGGTTGTGCCTGACATGTATGCACAATGACAAGCAGGTAAGCAACCACAGGGGTGAGTGTTCACAAATGACAGTTTCCATAACATTTTAATGCAAATCCTGTACTATGTTCTGTATCTGGAAATATATTTTTCCTAACCAAAAATGGGTTATTTCTCTGATTGCTTCCCCAGTAATCATTAAATATTTAAAAGATAACACAAGGTGAAAAGACAAGGAAGGTGGTAGTTATCTAAATGGAAAGTACAAGGCCGGTTTGTCTCTGTTCCTGTAGCATTTCAGAAATAGGTAGACTTATGTGCTTTGTGACTCATTTTCAACTAAATTTTACAGGCTTTTGAAATTTCCTTTCTTTAAAAAAAGGGGGGGGGGAGCTGTCAATAATTAAAAGATGATTTGGTTGTAACTCTAAGTTCTGCTTAGAATTTTACAAGGTAACGTCCAATCAGCTTAAAGACATACTATTCATCATGAGGTTTTCCCTTTTAAACTCCACTGAAATGTTCATATCCACATAATGCATTACTCTTAAATTATAGTTTGATGTTTTAACAGGTAGTTCACAACTAGGTTGACTATTTCTTTATTATTATCATAGCTCCTGGGTGGCCATTTGGAACTGTAAGTAAAGATGACTTTGGATATCTGGAAGGTTGGTTCGAGGACAAACATCTATTCCTATCATTAATACATCTAACCCACCAACTTATATGAAAATACAGTGGAATTTAAAAGATATGGCATTTCATTCGGTCTATGTACAACCAATCATTCTTTTAAAATTATCTCTATAGTACTTATTTTTTGATGCAACATAAATGCAATGAGAATTATTTTGTTTTTAGTAAACATTTTAGGGGTTCTGGCAAGAACTAAAATTCTGTGAATTCTCAGTACAGAGAAATAGTTTCAACCCAACATTAGTTGAGTCCATATGTACAGATGCTATCCATGCAGAGAGAATCATGGATATAAAATCTGAGAAAACTAAAGTGAACCTACATACCTGAATTAAAATTAGAAGGATAAACCTGGGTATGTGGATGCCCATAGCCAGTGAGTCAGCTAGTTCTTAGGATAGGCACATAGGTAAAAACATAAATTCATGTGGAGTGTCCATGGAGAGATCCTGAGAATAGTATACACCCATAGCAATGAGCACCACTAGTGCCCAATGTTGTGTAGCAGTTTCCTCAATGATATACCACTGGTGTCTTGAATGAGGGTAGTTGTTATCATTCCAATGAGACCCTCACAACACGGGATTTACTATTATTCCCTCCTGAAGGGAGGGGGCACTATTGATGAGCTTGGGTAACTGATGAGCCTTCTACTCTCAAAGTCTTCCACTCCCTTGGTATGACTATAAAGTAGTAGAGCTATCCAGAGTTGATCAGGGGACTCTCCAATGATGGGGATTTTCACGAGTCATGCATGCTGAGGGTGAGACTTATTCAGTAGCATAGCTGCCCATATATTACCCAGCAGACATTACAGTTTTGTAATTTCATTTAAGTCACCCACGCTCCTGTAAGTAAACTGGTTAACTCATCGGTACAAGATGGGCTTGTATGAAATTCTTTCTTTGGTCTGTCATTTATTTCTCTAGTTAGGTGAATAGTTTCATCAGAAAAAAATCCAGACAATGCCTGGATATTGTCTTCTACCTTATATTCTTCACTACAGGAACCATCAGTCTGTCTGGAAATGGTTGATAACTGCTCTGGGACATGGAAAATAAAGTTGAGCCTTAACCATTCTGTCCAATCAACTAAGGGCCTATTCAAAGGTTGATGGAGACCTGGTACTGTGAGACAGAAGATACCCGGAAGAAATGAGCATCTTTCAGTGCAAAACTAAATTATAACGATATACCATCCAACGTAATATAAAACAGGAAAACATGAATGAGGAAAAGTAAAAGTGATGAAAACCTTAAAACAATAGAATATTTATATCGTTTCAAAGTCCTCCTCTACAAAGTGTGTGTATGTGTGTGTGTGTGTGTGTGTGTGTGTGCTGATGCAGTTGAGGAGTAATTTTAGATGGAAGATGCCTAGGAGGAAGCACCTGAAACAAGTGATAATATAAATGAATAGAATTACAGATTACCCAACATGTGTCTTACCCAGGATCGCCACTGCTCAGGAAGCAAAACTTGACTGACTGGAAAATATATAAGAATTCTAAAGTGAGAGATATTCTATAAAATAACTGTCGATCAAGAGATATGAAACCAATAGCCCTTAGAAACACAATATGACTTAATTCATGGGACATTAATACTCCATGGACATGAATGAGCACCAAAGTCCCTAGTTACATTTAACTCTTAACCCTGAGCGTTCATGCTACAAAGTAAAGAAAAACAATTGTCTTTGCTTCTAAGGCAGCAGTCTAAAGGCTGTAAATGCTATCACAATTTGTTTTTTCACCTTAGACTTCTTAGAATTTAGAAGGGACATACTTAGGACCATGAATGAACTGACCTGGTAGTTTCCTCTCTCTTGAGGCCCTAATTCATTCTGCAGACATCCTGTCTGGAAACATCAATAATTGGTTGGCTTGGTAACCAGGAAACTGTAATTGTTTAGAAAGCCCTACAACAGGTTTTCCATCAATGTCTGCAACCCTGAATTACAGCCATAAATTGAAGTGCAAAGTCAAAGTCTATGCCTATGGACAGTAATGATGTGCTCCACAGCCTCACCCGGGAACAGATTCCTAAACCCTAGTATTCCGAGCCTTTTGCATGGGAGGGGGGAAAAGACAGTATCAAGAAATCTGTCACTGGGCTTTTCCTGATCAAAGTTCTACTGAAAGGGTGGTGACTGACACATGGCATCAGTCAGCAGAACAACTGATCCAACCTAGATGGGGGGAAAGACTCAACAGAAACGTGGGACAATTGCAAGGACTCTAAACTAACTTCAGTTTCTTCCTAAAAACCAAAAAAAAAAAAGAGAGAGAGAGAGAGAACCAAGCGATGCTGCTCACCAAGCTCTTGGTGGGTTTTCTCTGGTTCCCATTATTGGAGTATTTAAAAAGAAAGGGACCATTGGGCAGTCGCCACATGGCAGCCAAGCACCACAGGTATCATTCTTAGCACCATGGAAACAGTCACCGAGGAGATCTGCAAGAGATGGTGCTAGTGTGGAATTTGCACTATTCAGCTGCATCATTGGGGTGGCAGGACGCTTGCTTCTCTAGAGGATGTGACCTAACTTTGGAGATAACTGTATGTAGATCAGGATTGCATGATAACCCAGAGTTTAATCTCTCATGTTAGAAGTTATTTTATCCTGGTTTTGTATTTGATCTTAAAAGCATTTTTATTTAATTTAATAAACAGATAGCAGTTGCTTTCCTAGGCATACTTTTAAGGACTTTATAAATATTAGCCCATTTACTCCTCATAATAGCCTTAATCCAATTTTAGGGATGAGGGCATTGGCCATGGTATGCCTCCATACTATGAGCACATTTCTAAAAATCGTGAACTAAAGACAGTTGAGCAGACTCTGATTTCATTTAAAACGGAAACATCGGCAAACAGCTTTCTAGGCAACCCTGAACAATGATAGAAATCAGGAGATAAACATAAGATACCTTCGTCTTTATAAAAACAGTAGCCACAATAAAGAGTTTAACAGAGCCAGACTGAGTATTTTGATGGTTTTATTTATTTTTAGACTATTTTATTTTATTTCAACTAAATTATAGGCAAGATACAGTCTGATGGTTTTCTGTTTCCTGGCTAGATCTCTCTCTCTCTCTCTCTCTCTCTCTCTCTCTCTCTCTCTCTCTCTCTCTCTCTGTGTGTGTGTGTGTGTGTGTGTGTGTGTGTGTGCGCGTGTCTTTGTTCTCTTCCCATGTTTCTCTCTTCTCACCCCCTCAAAGAACCAATTATCAGAGGGCTCTCCTTCCTCCTACATACAAGGGGAGCTAATAAAGGGATTGGTGAAGAAGAGAGCCTAATAAGGAAGGATCTACTTCAAAGGCACAGCACATCAAAGTGAAGTGCCAGGGAGCACAGAGATCTTGCTGAGCCAGGCTGGCTTGGCCCCCCTTCACCCCTTACCCTCTGACTCAAAGCATCATATAGGCAGGACTCAGCACAGAGTTTTGAGGACTCTTGCCAGGCTACCTCCAGCTGCACCAGCTGGGACGAGTGACGGATACATACCAGGTGTTACATCATTTGTTTTGATTAGATAAATGTTCTCAATAGATATCACTGAATAATATTATCACCTAACTCTCCTGGGTTTTTTTTTTTCCTGCTTGAAGTATTTGACAGTAGTTTTTCAAATTAGGTAGCATAGAAGCAAGGCAAGGGGGATTTGTGTCAGCGTGGCTTCTCCACTGAGTGTGGTAAGATTTAAAGATAAAGGATACATAACGTCATCAGTAGTGTATTATTGGAGCTCCAACAACGCCAGTTTCATGGAAGGAGATGAATGAACTCCAAAGAACTTAGAAAGCTACAAAAACCCAGGGAAGGTTTTTGTCTTCAAAACCAGGAAGTGTTGACAATGCAAATGTCCAGATGGAAACAAAGATTCTGATTGTCACACCAATTACTTTGAACATATGGGTTCGTGTTATCATAAAAATGAAGCACTTGGGTGTTTTTGTCACTTTCCATCCACATCTTTGCTGCACTGTGACTACAGACCCAGAGTCCAGTCTTTCCTCTTCCTTAGTATGTACTAGCTACACATGCCCCTCTCTGTTTTCGATACTTGCCTGCCTGCGACCTTTCCAGAAGAGAGTACCTACTATGTCAAAGAGTATTGATGAACTTTTAAAAATGCAAATGAAGTTCTTTGTGTGTAACATGCCAATATCTGGAAGACATTGAAGACTCCACAGGCTCACACCAAGCTCCTCATATTTGTCTCTGGCCATCATTACCTCTTACCTTTTAGAGAATTTGAACTTGAAGACAGTTAATGATGACAGAAATCTATGCAGTGTGCAAATTCTGTGATCCCAAGGGTCAAGCAGGGAAATAGAAATTAACTGGGGACAAATATCTTTTCAATCTCTTTCAAAATCAAAACATGAGGTCCATAGACAATGTTGTATTTAAAAGACCTAGAGATAATTCAACATTAGACTTATAATGCTGTCTGTCCCATAACACCTACTCCATGTTTTTTTCTGAACCACCTACAGTTTGGGGCTTGCAGGGCTATCTACAATAGAGATTTGCTTCCTCAAGTATACAGAAATTGTTATAAATCACTGCTATTGTACCTGAGAAGCTCAGCAGCTGCCACAGGCTGTTTGTCCTCTGTCACCTAGTACAAGAGGAGCCTGTACTTCAGAAATGGTGCAAGGTGACAGGAAATTGTATGCTCCACAGGGCTGTCCACTTCAACAATAGCAGATTAGACATGGTGCTTCCCATAGGAATGGGAAGAGAATGTTGCCATTAGTAAAACTGCTCACATGCCTGAGCTGATCAACTTGCTCAAAATACCACACTCTAAACCTAAAGAAAAATGATGTTAGGTATCCAGGATTCTAGGGGGTACTTTGTTCTTGTACTACCAAAATATAGCAAAAAAATTATGGGTCCCCAAAATCTCATCTTTTACCTTTTATTTTTTTTCTTTTTTTTTATTATTATTTTCTTTATTTACATTTCAAATGCTATCCCGAAAGTTTCCCATACCCCTCCCCCCACCTCTGTTCCCCTACCCAC
>NC_034597.1:89774840-89818929 GCF_900095145.1 Mus pahari
ATTCTTGATTTTACAGCACAAGCCATTGGTGTTCTGTTGAGGAATTTTTTCTCTGTGCCCATATCTTCGAGGTTTTGCCNGTGGAATCACGTGTGCTATCACTAATACTATCACTTCCTTTTAACATTATGTATAAGATTATAGTTTTTTATTTTTTTAATTTTTTATTACATATTTTCTTCATTTACATTTCAAATGCTATCCCAAAAGTCCCCTATGCCCTCCCCCTACCACCCTGCTTTCCTACCTACCCACTCCCACTTCTTGGCCCTGGTGTTCCCCTGTACTAAGGCATATAAAGTTTGCAAGTCCAAGGGGCCTCTTTTCCCAATGATGGCTGACTAGGCCATCTTCTGCTACATATATGCAGCTAGAGTCACGAGCTCAGGGGGTACTGGTTAGTTCATATTGTTGTTCCACCTACAGGGTTGCAGACCCCTTCAGCTCCTTGGGTACTTTCTCCAGATGTTTTATTAAGAGTAAAAAAGAAATGCAAGAATTATAAGGGGAAGCCACAGAACTGTCTTTACTTACATATATTATTTCCACGAAGACTCAAAATAATCACACAAAAACTCTTGGAAACAGTTAAAAGTCACCTAGCAAAGTGTTCAGATTTGTGATGGATATACGAAAATAATTATTTAATATACAGTAGTCATTTAACAAAACTAAAGGATATATTAAGGAACCGTAAGTTCTTTTGGCAATTTATTTTAACTTTAGGAAATATTTGTAAGTATTTAAATAAAAAAAAATATTGTCCTCATGGAGTAAGCACTCAATATTTAAAAGATGTCAATTCTTCGAAAATTGGTTTACAGATTTGATTCAAACTCTGGTGGACTTTTTAAGAAACTTGATACGTGATACTAAAATTTATGGAAAAATTGCTGAGAATGAGGAAAAACCTGTAGATGAACAATACAATGAAGACTTGATGAACATGATCTCAAAGCATATTATGAAAGTGAGGTAATTAAAACAGGTGGGTTGAGAGGTAAGTCACCACAAGAAAACAAAAATAGAACCACACAGACTAGAGAACAATGGCCAAGCTATTGTTAGAAACTCTAGCAAACTAGGAATATAGATCTGATGACATGTAGAGACCTACAGTCCCCATGCTACTTCTGGCCATGGACAGAATAGTTTTCTTACAACACCAGAAGTAGGAGCCTGACATCAGCTCTCATCGCCCTATAATATGCTACTAGAAATCCAAAGCTCTGCATAATTCGAAAGAATAAACACAAGACTGTCCAAACTTGAAAAGAAGAAAGAAAGGGCATTTTTGAAGCATCGTCCTTAGAAATACACAAAATTGATCTTAGAATGAAAAATGAGTTCTGCAAAGCCAAAGGGTCTTGGGGTGACACAGATATTAGCACGTTCTATATACTAAAATTATAACCATTCACAATCCCATTTAATAATTTTGCTGAGGAGACAAAGTACTTATCAGTATATTTGAATTATACTATGAACAAAAGCTCTATGCTGAGAATTACAAAATGCTAATGAAATGGTCGATGTTCTAAATAAATGGAAAGAAATGTATTCAGGGATTGGAAGACTCAATGTGGTGAAGATATAGATATCTTTTCTATTATATTTACAATATTTTCCCCTCCCTTCCTTCCCTTCCAACCCTCCCATATACCCCTCTCCACTCTCCTTCAAATGCATTGTTATTGCATGAGTATATACATACATTCCTAAATATATCTTGCTCAGTCCATATAATGTTATGGACTGACCTATGTATGAAAACATACATATGTCTTTAGAAAATGTAGATTTAATGCAATGTCTGTTAAATTTCCATTGGGAATTCGGTTGACATAGACAAGTTTATTCCAAAAGTTATATGTGAAAAGACACAGCCTGCTGAATAGCTAAAACAAACCTAAGGCAAAAACAAAACAGAGGAAGCTACTGTGACCAACATTGATACCTATCATTTGTCCAGTAGTCAAGAGCATGTGGTCAGTTGAGACAGTGACATGTAGATCAAAGACAGAGAGCAAAGCACACACAAGGACATTCACACCAATACGTTGCACTAATTTTTTAACAATGATAAAAACAATTTAATCCAAGAATATCCATTTTACAAAAGGTGCTGACATGACCAAATGGAACCCCATAGGAAAAAAAAAATTCAACTTGAAATTGATCACAGGTGTAATTAAAGTATAAAACCCCTAAAGCATAGAGGATCTTTGACTAACAAAGATTTCTTAGACTTAATACCAAAAGCACAGTCCATTACCAAAAATAAATGATAAATTAGACCTCCCAAACTTACAAATTATAACCACTCATTCAAAAACGAATGCATAAAATGTGTGAATAATAATGGTTTGAAGAGCATTATAAAGTTAAACGAAATAAAAGAACAGGAGATAGGCAGTCACACATGTGACCACATAGGAAACCAACAGAAAATTAAAATCCCATAGTGAAAACTTTCTCATATTAATGATTATAAACCCAAGCAACATAATATAACGTAATAAAAAATTGTAAAGGTATGGGGTTTTCCTGGACGCTACTCTGGATGTTGGGAAGTGCTTGCTGATGAAAGCCTGATTTGACTGTCTCCTGAGAG
Source organism: Mus pahari (assembly GCF_900095145.1). NCBI lineage: Eukaryota > Metazoa > Chordata > Mammalia > Rodentia > Muridae > Mus > Mus pahari. Next base: position 89,777,455 of record NC_034597.1, read on the forward strand.
GCTCTGCCAGAGCCTGACAAATACAGAGGTGGATGCTTGAAGCCAACCATTGAACTGAGCCGGGGGGAGGGAGGGTAGGAGGAGGTCCCAGATGGAGAAGTTGGAAAAGGAATTGAAGGAGCTGAAGGGGTTTGCAGTCCCTTGGAGGAAGCAACACTGTCAACAGGCTAGACCCCCGGGAGCTCCTGGGGACTGGACCATCAACCAAAAAATACACATGGAGGGACCCATGGTGCTGGCGCATGTGTGGCAGAGGATGGCCTCTTTGGACATCAGAGGGAGGAGAAGCCCTTAGGCCTGAAGGTGTTCGATGACCCAGTGTAGGAGAATGCCAGGGCAGGAAGACAGGAGTGGGTGGGTGGGTAGGGGAGCACCCTCATAAAGGCAGGGGGGAGAGGTGATGGGATAAGGGGTTTCTGAGAGGAGACCTGGGAAAGGGAAAAACATTTGGAATGTAAATAAAGAAAATATTCAAGTACACATGGAGGGACTCATGGCTCCAGCTGCATATGGAGCAGAGGATGGCCTAGTCAGTCATCAGTGGGAGGAGAGGCCCTTGGTTCTGTGAAGGCTCTATGCCCCAATGTTGGGGAATGCCAGGGCCAGGAAGCAGGAGTGGGTGGGTTGGTGAGCAGGGGGAGCAGGGAGAGGATAGGGGGCTTTCCCAGGGGAAACCAGGAAAGGGGATAACATTTGAAATGTAAATCAAATATCTAATAAAAAAGAAAATAATAAAAATATGTGAATTTTTAAATTATTAATGGGAGCATGGTGTCAGGGTATACATGTGGCAGTCAGAAAACAACTTTCTGAAGTCCATTGGCTCCTTGCACTTTTGCATGGTCTCCCTGGAATACTCAGGTCATCAGGTTTGTGTAAGGGAGCACCTTTACCCTCAAAGCCATCTCATCAAGATGAAAGGAGGAGGTAGCTTTGTGAAAGAGGAGACACTAACCGCCAATAAGGTGACAACCCCACTCTCATTTGTGACACAACAATAAAATATTATGCAATGTTTATTTCATTTGGAAAAGTTACCTACTCTTAATGGAGAATCTTGGGGAAAATATGAAGGCAAGATTACTCAACCCAACCCATTAGCACTAAAAGATTACTCAACCCAACCCATTAGCACTAAAAGAAAATCATTCCACGCCCTTCTAAAAGGAGAAGCACAGGTTTTGAAAAATGTATGCAATGGAATATATGATGAAAATGAAAATAATTATAAGAGGTAACACAAAACAACCATAGCAATATATTAAATCAAAATAGAAAAATGGTATGAAAATATATTGTAAGTATTGAAAAGATAAGTCCTGAGAAGCAATTTAAATGCATTTAGATCTGTAGCAAATTTTTTGAAGCCAAACTAACAAACAAACAAAAAAAATGACAACTGGAAGAACACACTTAGAAGGAGCACACAGATCTAGCAATGTTCTTAAGTTCTAGATGGACACACAGTACCTGTGTTGTCTTGCTTTGTTCCCACACATGAAGCAAAGCTTTCCTACATATCAAACATTCAAAACCATTTTTCTAAGACATTACAAAACAGAGAGAAACGTTTCTAAAGAATAAGGATAAGGAAAAATTCAGACGTAAGCCAAGTTCTCTAGTAACAGCCTAGTAGGATGAGCTTCAATGCAACTTGAACAGAGAAAACAAACCCTCTAAGTCTACCCGTCAATGACTCTTCTAGCCAGAACGGTGACCCCGGGAAGTTTAGTCATGAGCTCAGAAATTTGGAGGGTGTTACACACATTTATCTCGTCTCTTTGTCTGTAAATAGCAAATGATAGTGCCTTGTAACTGGCAAACACTGAGACTGCACTGTGAGCTACATCGTAACAACTCACTTAGAACTACTCAAGGAAAATATCCAGCTCAGTCCAGAGTAGCTACACCTTCTTGATGACTCTGACAAGTTGACTCGTACTTGAGGTACCAAGCCCTGACAATGCCCAGGTTTTAAGGAAGCATCATATTTTCACCAGCAGGAAGCTTTTGTGGAAGGAAACACAGCATCTACCACTTATTGTACATATCGGGCCTGACTCAGTACCAGAACATTTACAGGGAATAAAACAGTCATGAAGAAGGCACAATCCAACAAAAATAATCGAAACAATTGTTCATTAAGTTAGCAAGGTTAACATACATCTAAGAGGTCTCCGAAGTCCATTTTCCTTCCCTCATCCAAAACATCACACACACACACACAAAAATTTCAAAACCCTCTCTCATAATTTAATATGAATTGTCTTCTGTTGCATCCACCCCCACACAAGCTCCTGTTTTTATTCTAGAAGTCTGGGTATTCACAGTCCTTTTTCAAAGAACTCTACATTCCCACCTTTAAGCTCCTTGCAACACTTAATGACTTCCCAGAACAAGGTCTTTCCTTCTTTCATTCTGTGACATTTGAATTCACTTCTGCTAGCTTTAGAGGGAGGTACTCAAATACTCTAGCCGACTCTGCCAATATGCAAATCATATTAAACTTCTGAATTCAGTATAAAAATAGTGGTCAAGTGGGGATACTAGCATGGACACACCTTCAGTTTTAATCAAAAAAAAAAAAACTTTAAAATATCATCAGATTCTAGTAGACATTGAGGAAGGATCTACAGAGAGAAATGCAGTCTAAGGAAGAAGACGTGAAGAACAGCATCCGAAGATTCCAAGTTGTAATGACGTATGATTTTAACAGACACCCAACAGGAACAACTCTAACTAGTGAGTCAGCTTCTTTATTGCAGCATGAGAGCTTCAGTCTGTACTCTCGTCTCCTAATGGACTACGCATGACTTTCTAAATGCATAAGTGATTTTAAACATCACTGTTTGCTCTACATCTTGTACTTTCAAAGAGTTCCCACTAGAATGTTTGTCAGATGTTCATAGGAATTGTCTTGGTTTGGTCCTTTTTTCTATTGCTTTGAAAAAAAAACACTGGTCAAAACCCACGTGTGAAGGGAAAAGTTTATTTGGCTCCCAACCTTTATCAAGAGAAGCCAACTTGGGCTTACTAGCTTGCTCCCCTAAGCTTGTTCATCTCTTTCTCATATACAGCTCAAGCCTGCCTGCCAGGGGATGGTACCACCCACAAAGGGTTGGGCCTTCTCACATCAATCAGCAATCAAGACAATGCTTCACTGAGCACAGACCTGTCAGAGGGAAACCTTTCCTCAGCTGAGGTTCCCTCTTCCCGGGTGGCTCTACTCTACTTTGTGTCAAGTTGACAAAAACTAACCATAAAGTGCTGAAGAGAATAGCTAGTGGACTTTTTCTAAGTATGCAAAGATCATCGTGAACTTCTGATGCTCTGGCTTCCAAATTCCTGAGCACTGAGATGACGGGCCTTTACTACCACACCAGTTTTATGCTGTGCTGGGTATAGAACCAGAGCTTTGAGCATGGATTACTGTATATTCCAGGGTCTCAATTCCTTCAGGGTCACAAAGTTCAATGCTAATACACCAGGGGTTCCAGAGAACTATGGAAAATTAGGAAAATGGGGAAGTGATGTGAATGAAGACAGCAACACAAGTCACCTTCCTCCATATTTTCCTTCCTTGGAGAGCTCTTTCCCCTATATGTGATGTGATTGTATCTCTGAGAAAGTGTAGATACTTGCATTAAATTCTAGTTCTTCAAGAACATTAGAAGGACCGGGCAGTGGTGGCCCAAGCCTTTAATCCCAGCACTCGGGAGCCAGAGGCAGGCAGATTTTTGAGCTTGAGGCCAGTCTGGTCTACAGAGTGCGTTCTAGGACAGCCAGGACTGCACAGAGAAACCCTGTCTCAAAACAAACAAAACAAAACAAAAAACATCAGAAGACAAAAATTAGCCCAACATACCTGATAATTTATGGTAGTTTGTTTTACATCCACAAAGAAAAGTTCACTTGGCCTGAACTTTTGATCAGACCCTGATGAGTTGGCTATTGATTTTAGCAAACACTCTTCTGGACTGCAAAGCCACAAAGCCATAACATAGGAAAAGCTAATTATGGTAATAAGAATCTAGTGTGCACAATCCCATTAAAAGGACTTAGTCACTGCTCTCCCTATAGCAGGACACTTTTAACAACCCTTCTGTTCATTAGGAGAAAATTACCTTTTAGTGTTAAGTGGACTATAAATGTACTGTTTATGTTGAAAGTGGAAGAAAGTTACTGTCACATTTTGTACCTAAATGATTGTTGCTCTTGGTGTCCCTTACTGTACTATTCAAATGACTGTAAATAAAAGTGCATGCTGCAGCATTGTCCCTATCTCATTTAGGGAACAGAATCCTTTTCACTGTGTTTATAGGTGGACACATTGGTCTAGGTTCAAGTAGCCTATTGAAAGTTCCCTGACAGGCTCTTGCTTCCTACAAGAGATATCTGTTTTCAAACTACATTTCAACTATTGACACTTTTTTCTCTCTAGGTAACAAAGAGAAAACAGTAAAACTTTTTCCACAAAAATTTCAAGGAGATATCTGGCCTGAGGAATAAAATGGACAGAGGGATTCATCTCCTCCAACTGCCAAGGAATGAAGCAAACTCCAAAGATGTCACACACACACACACACACACACACACACACACACACACTCGAAGTCTACTCAAGAAAGAATAGAGAAAAATGATAACCTAATTACTGGTGGGTAGTCCTGTAAAAAAAAAAAGAAAATCTTATATTATTGGCCTTACCAATTTTGTCATTCTTGGCTGCAGAAAACATTTAGAGCCAGGTAGTATGGATTTAGTATTGTGAAAGAAATACAAACGTTATATAAAAAAAAAATCTTCTTACCTCTCATGTAGGGTAAGATTTGGTTATGAATTGTAAGGATATAGATTATTTTCTGCATTTCTGTCATCAAGAAGTCACAAATTAGTATAACCAAAATGTACCTTTGTCTTTAAGATGGACAAGTACTGGAGCCCTGCTGAGGAGAAGTGGGGAAAGAGCTCTCAATCATGTCAATAGACCATGAATGGTTTCATGCTTTCTTTTCCGTGTCTTTCTTGGGGGGCAGGGTTGTGCATGTCCGTGTATCTGCAGTTACATATGCATTTGCAAATGCACGCGAGAGTGTTTGCATGTGAGAGCCACATGCCAGCCCCGAATGACACACCTAAGGAGTTATCTACAAGTTCTCTCACTGGCCCATGGCCTGCCACGTTGGCTTGACTGGCTGACCAGTGACCAAGAGGGAGCTGCCTGTCTCAACCTCACAAGCACGGAGATTATAAGTGTATGTGTCACCACACCCAGCTTGTACACAGGTTCTGTGAATCAAGCTTGAGTTTCAATGCGTGCATGGGTCATTTAAAGTACTGGCACACCTCAAGTTTACTAATGTGCATTTTTGCAAAAAGTATCAAAAATGAAAAATATTTTTTTAAAAAAGCCTACCTTTTAACCTCATGTTTCTTTTCTATAAATTCACTCTACAAGAAAATTATGGACAAAAATGCTCATTAAAGACTGATTATCAAATTAGAATCCATGAAAACAACCTTTGCTCTAACCTTGATTATTTCAAGGGAGTGCAAGGCTCAAAAAGAGCAGGTCGGTTTATAGTGAGTGCTCCAAACTCTCATGTTAGCCGTTCTAAACTTTAGTTTTGTGGAATTAATCATGGCAGGTCATAAATTCATAGAATAAATAAGGTATTCTGAATGATCATTAGAGACAATTTCTTTCCAAACTAGAAATCTATTAAATTCTATCTTTCAACAGTAACAGTCCTAAATGAATACTTTTAAAAAAAAAAAATCACTTAAGCCACTCCGTAAAAAGCTCTAATATCACCTTATGATGGAACAGACAGCTTAGACATTCTCCACATCATTCTTGCCTTTGTAGTTGAAATGCCTTTAACCTTTCAATATACCATACCTCTGCTATTTTAGCAGGTTCATACAACTAAAGATAAGTGGGTTATTGCTTCAAAATGCACTACCATCTTACTTGCTCATACCAGGTGTTTCATTTTTTAGTTTATTCATAATTTAACCTTTGCAAAAATGATTTACACTTTTTTAATGATGTATGATTTCTTTTCATTCTGCAAGGTAAAAAGGAGATGGCCATTTAATTGAATTTGGATGCACAATACATGGAACACAGTTTTAAGTTTATGGCTGGGTGTATGTTAATTGTACACAATATTTTTATTTTGGTTGCACTAGGTAAATGCTAGTAAATGTAGTTGAAGATGTGTAATCATCACCTCTCCTAGCTCCTTTATGGAAAGCACTACAGAAATATGAAATTACAGATGACTTAATTAAAATGGGAATTTGAAAAAAGGAAACGATGTTTGTAGAGTATTAGGAACACGGTGTTCTTTCATCAAGTTACCTGTATGAATTAAAATGCCCACATGTGACTTTAAAAGCAATGTAAGTAAAATGGAGCTTAAAATCAATACTAGCAGAGCCAAAGGGATTGGAAATTGTGACTCTGTAATAGTGACTAGATTTGTAATAACCTGGAGGGGAAAATAGGCATTTCTTCATAGGAGGGAGAAAAGAAATATGATATAAAAGCCAGCAGCTATGCTGAGCCAGTGAAATTGTCCATTATTTAAACTGCAGGTGGTGGCACTCACATAAACTGGTATAGCAAGCAGCCCAAGGAGGGGACACGGGTGGATTTAGTGTGAAGCCCACCACAGGAGCCTGTCTTCTGGGGAAGACAGAGCTAGGCTGTGCACTAGGAAAACATAGTATTGAAAATGGGAATTCTTGGAAGAAAACATAGCCATGGTTCAGTAGATTGAAGCTGTATTTTCAAATCTATTTCCATCTTGTTTACAAGTATGGGTAGTTAAGATCCTTAATATTGGAAGAGAAGAAACAGCTGACAGAAGGAAAAGATTATGCCTTCAGAATCCAGAATAGGACAGAAGATTCCCCTGAAGCTGGAGTTACAGACAGATGTGAGGTACTGGTATGGGTGCTGGGAACTCAGGTCTTTCAAAAGAGTAGTATGTGCTCTTAAGCAACCTAGTTCTCTCTCCAGTCTCTCTAAGGAATTTTTATGCCCCCAAACTGGACTCATATATACAAGTAGTAGACCCTAAGACTACAGAGAGGAAAATGATCTATTAGATGGACATAAGAGGTAAGAGCCAACAGTAATGATGCTGGGCTTACCACAACAGAAACAAAAACAGCTCTTCCTGCCTCCAGGCAAATCTGGTGGGTTTTTGCCTGTATTATAGGGATTGTAAATACTATCTCTCAATGGCCTGATGGTAAATATGCCTAGGTCTTACAATGTCTAAACTCAGTTGTTCTTGGATTACAAGAAAAACCTGTCATAGACTATTTATAGGCAAAAAGACACAGTTGTGTTCCAAAAACATTTTATTTAAACAAACAGGTACTAGATGTCCATAGATTTCCACTGTTACTGTATCACGTTGTTCTCTTTAACACTCTCCATTGACATTCCATAACCCAGACCACCACTGTTTTCCATACCAACCTCAGAGTTTTTACAACTTTATTCCTTGTTTTCAAAGTCTCTATTATTATTTCTGGTACCTGATCTTAGTTGTCAACTTGACTACATTTGTGATTAACTAAAACCCAAGCTGCTAGGTGCACACAGAGTTTTCTTGACTGGATCATGGAAGTGTGAAGACCCATGCTAAGTCTGTAGTTGAGGTTAGAAGATGCATCATAAATATAGATCATTTGAAGTCCGATGATGTACCCAAAATCTAAGTCATTTAAGGTCAATATATACACCCTAAATGTAGACCGTACCTTCTGAAGTCCCCCAATGTAAAATTGTAAGAAAGAAGCCTTTGTTCTCCCTCAAATTGTCCTTACTTTTCTCTGGCAAGTTCATCCATCCTATTTCTAAGTATTCTTTCTATGGTATTAGAACCTACTGCTTTGGGCCCAACATAGGCTAAAGACATGGAGTCTCAGAGTCTGAACAACTACCAGGTTCTTGGTCTTTTAGTCGGGAGACAGAGCATGTTGGATTAACAGACTACAGCCTGTAAACCTCTCCAATAAACCCCACTCTGAAGCCTCCTGTTTCCTTTCCTATCGGATCTTGATATTGATTTTGATGATCGTAAAGGAGAAAAAAGTACACTAGATCTTGCCTCGCCTCTCAGCTGTATAGTCTAGTGTAGAGCACAGGGTTAAATTCAAACAGGTCTGAACCAAAAAAATATAATCATAGATAAATAGATGAGAGAGAGAGAAAGAGAGAGAGAGAGAGAGAGAGAGAGAGAGATCCAAAGACTATTTCATATTTCACTTAATCATTTAAGTTGTATGTATTGATGTAATTCTATTATAAATAAATAAATAAACAACCCTACCATAAAATTATTGACCTTAAATAACTCAGTATTGTAGGGATGGGGGTCAGATGTATCCATGACCCTCCTATATGGTTCTCACTATCAGGTCATTAAGAAACCATTAGTAATAGCCATTGTAAGAAAGAGAGGAGAGAATAAGGAAAGATTAATGGGAAGATTTGCAGACCAAAGACCAATGAGCTAACATGAATTCTCCCAAGAGTGTAACAGTTCTGGGACAGGATAGTTAGTGGAAACCAAAAAACGAAACAAAACAACAAAAACAACAACAACAACAACAACAACAACAACAACAACAACAAAACCACTCTGTCCCAATGATAGAAGAATGAAAAGAAAAGCTTATTAAGCTAAAAGCCTTCATTTCCTCCTTTTTCTTTACTAAGATCCTGCCAATTTGCAAAGAACTGTCAGGGCATGGTTTATATTTCATTAAAGTGCATCAATCCTTAGCTCTCATGCATACTAAAATTTATACTTAGTCTGATGCGTTAACAAGTGCTTATAACTCCAGTACTTGGGAAGGACAGGTAAGAAGACCGGAATTCAAGGCCGTTCTTAGCTACACAGCAAGCCTGAGACCAGCCTACTTTACAGAAGACTCTTTTTCAAAAACCTTTTGGGCAAATATGATTAGGAAATCTTGTTATAGTTATCACACATTATAATATTGGGTTAATTTTTCTATTAGGACCAACTGGAAAGGTTCAGTAGAATATAAAACCGTCTAAGGGAGTCTTTGAAGTAAGGACAGCTATGGAGGTGTGCATCCACTCTCCCTTGAGTAAAGAACACCTGCAGGCAGCGAATGGTCTCTCGGTATCTCATTCCGGAGTCCACTGCAGCTCTCCTTTGATAAGACATCTGTTCCCTAAGCCTGCTCCTGTCCACTGTGGAACTCATCCAATGAGGATGCTTACTCCACAGTTCTTTGTGAGACCAGCTGAGCCTGTCTCCAAGCTGCAAAAAGAATACCTTTTTTCTATCCAACCCTCTTCTCTCCCTCTTCTGTTATCACAGGGTTTGGGTCTGTATCATCTCTTCTCTGCCACTCTTCTTCCCCATCATGTCTTCCAGTCATTTTCTCCATTGTCTTTTACCCTTCAAATTCTGTCTTAGAGTCATCTTCCAAGAAGACTGAAACCAACAGAAGCGAAAGTACTGGAAGAAGACATAGTTAAGACCTCATAGTAAAATGTGGCCCTGACCTTGGACCGTTCACCACTTGCCTGCAGAAGATCCCATCTTAAGTGGTCTTGTGAGTCTGTGGCACCAAATCATAGTGAAATTGCTGAAGAATTCTCTTTAGTAACCTGGAAAACACTCTCAGTGGTCAGAAAAACTCTAAGAAGAGCAATGATACTATAGTTAACAATTCCTCACTGGATGTAAAACTAAAATATATGCATAGATACACACACACACACACACTTATAAATACATATAAATATATATAGACATATGTATATATATGTATATAAACTTAAGACAACTAAAATATCATCAATAATAGAACAGAAATTATTCTAATAAATTCATATACTATACTACTATAAAGCATAGACTGGTTTATTACTATAAAAAAAAATCTCAAAAAACTGTACAATTACATTGAAAAATTCAATCTCATCACCAGAAAAGGTTACCAGAAACAAAAGTAAATAACATTTTATATAATACTTTTAGGTTTATAAACATTAAAAACAAGCAAAACATATTTATGCAATTCAAATTTTACATTCCTGGCCATTACCAAACAGAGGCACCTTCAAGGCAGGGGTACAGTTGCTGTTCCTGGAGTGACGTTGTTTTGTTTTGTTTCGGTTTGGTTTTGGTGAGCTATTTTCTGATTATTCTGGATGGGTAAACACTGTATGTGTGCACTGTAAAACTTATGCTAGATATTTCCAAGTTGTTCACATGTGCACATTGATGTGTACAAGATGTAATGCTCAAATATGATAATTCTAGAAACAAAAAACACTTAGCATAACTTCTACTAAACAATGCCTTTTAATTATCATTTAAAAAGTACTGTCCAGTCATGCAAGAGATTCTGATTTGAAAGTTTTCCTCACATTAGTATTTTCCAATGCCCCAAACTGTAGCATTTTCTCAGAATGACACTTCCCAATAGGCTAAGAAATACTATTTAATCAAATATTTTGCTTTTCAATGTGACCAATAGTCTATATAAATACAGAGAAGTAGCTGCCCCCACCTGAGCTTGGAGAACATTTTGGCAAACAAAATGGCTACAGTTTTTTGTTTTTTTTTTTTTGTTTTTTGGTTTTTTTTTTTTTTTTAGTTGAGAGGTTTTTTTCCTGAATGAAAATGAATAATTTGAGTTTAATAAGATTTCAACATAAGCTACACATACCAATGTATATTTTCTCTTTCACTTGTGTTTATCACATAAGATAAGCTACAGACCAATTTTAGGCAGCTGTTTTATATGCAAATAAGAGGTTATTTTTGCCTCTTTTCAGTTTTATGGGAACCAGGCAAGAGAATTTCAAATAATGTCATTTTCTAACACAGTTGAAGAATTGACTTTTCTGTTCAGTTCATCCTGTTTTCTGACGGCATCTTTATCTCTTTGACATCAGCTAGAAAAGATTTAAACATAAAGGTTTGAGAAGTCAGTGCAATTTTATAAATACATCATTTCAAAGTGGAACATGTTCATCCCAGCTTTGGCACCTAACTGGAAATGATCATTAGACTCCCATCCCCATAGGGATAAATGCTGGGGCTCTCACAAGTACAGTGATAAAAGATTTCTATGACAGTGGAACTCAGGTCCGTGACAGAACCTACATCTGTCCTCATAAGATGGCTTATGAGAAAATCCTACTGGCCAGGACCAGGATACTAACAAATTAAGACTATTTTGACATGAGCAGACTTCAGCTACAGAGATTTTTATTTTGGTGAGATGGCTATATCTGAAAGGACCTGTAGGCCTGACAGAGCTAATATAGGGAAGATAATGATGATGCAGAGATGCTCCATCAGGGACAAGATGTGTCTTGGCCTATACCACATTAAAGAATCCAACAACCATTAGGGCTGAGTCTCAAATAAGCAACTGGTTTTATTGTTGATTTGGGGTAGTGGTTCTTGTTGTTGTGAACGCCTAGGAGTAGTCAAAGCAAAGTGGTCATTGAGGGGAAAAGGCCCATACTCGGTAGTCATTTGAGCTGGAAGTCCAGGAAGAACTGAAGATCAAGGGGGGGGGGGGTAATTCAGAAAAGCTTCTATCATGAGATTCATGAAAGGTGGCACCTAAATCAAGATGACATGAAGTTCCAAACGGGGCTGACCTTCAGTTGGGAACAAAAGCTGCTCATAAGATCTTTGGTAAAAGGCTACAGAATTACTCCAGATATGTCTTACCACATGCTGTTCATTTGGGCTCTTTAAATAACTCCTAGAGTGGGAGACACAATACAGTAAAGGTAAAGTAGGATTGGTGGGACCTTCAGCTGTGAATTTTGGAATGTGATTAAGAGAGAGTCATCTAGAGACAGAGTATATGTGGACTGAAAAAGACAGGTCATGGTTAGCCTCAGTGCCATCCTTTGGAGAACAGAAAATCCTGTTGACTTATAGCTGTTGTAAAGACTGTAAAGATTATACAGGGACTATCATGGAGTTAGAGCTCCAGAGATGTAATCTTCACTTTCTGTTCCCATATCCAAAGATGTCTTCCAACTTGGAAGTGTTGGGCAACTTAGGAACACTGTGGCCATGACAATGATTAATATTCATTAAGTATTTACTCTGTAATAATCACTGTTTTAACATTTTGTGGGTGGTGTGTGTGTGTGTGTGTGTGTGTGTGTGTGTGTGTGTTATGTTTGTCTATCTGTCTGGTTGGTTGGTTGTTTGGTCAGCTGGTTATTTTTATACAGAGTCCCAGGGATCCCAGGCCAGCCTCCAACTTGCTATGTAACTGAAGATGACCATGAACTTTTGATTCTCCCCCTGCCCCCACCCCGCTCCTCCCAATTGCTGAGATTATAGGCATACAACACTATATGCATCTGATATGCATGGTGCTGGTGATTGAAAATAGGACTTCTCTACTCTACCAATTGAGCTACATCCCCAGCCCATTGTCTTAACTTCTTTCTGCATTATGCCACTTGATCCTCTTCATCATTCAACTAGTGACAACTAGTGGTGTCTTAGTCAGGGTTTCTATTCCTGCACAAACGTCATAACCAAGAAGCAAGTTGGGGAGGAAAGGGTTTATTTGGCTTACATTTCCACACTGCTGTTGATCACCAAAGGTTGCAGGACTGGAACTCAAGTGGGTCAGGGAGCAGGAGCTGATGCAGAAGCCATGGAGGGATGTTCTTTACTGGCTTGCTTCCCCTGGCTTGCTCAGTCCACTCTCTTNTAGAACCCAAAACTACCAGTCCAGAGATGGCACCACCCACAAGGGAACCTCCCCCCTTGATCACTAATTGAGAAAATGCCTTACAGCTGGATCTCATGGNNGCATTTCCCCAACTGAAGCTCCTTTCTCTGTGATAACTCCAGCTGTGTCAAGTTGACACAAAGCTATCCAGTACAATTGACCCCTTGTCAACTTGACACACAAACACATCACTAGTAAGCCTCAACCCTTAGTTCTTATTCATCCCCAAGATCTTAAATAACTTTAAAAGTCCCACAGTTTTTACATATTAAAAGTTCAATCCTTTTAAAATATCCAATACCTTTTGAAATCCAAAGTCTTTTTACAATTAAAAGTCTCTAACTGTGGGATCCACTCAAATACTTCCTTCAAGAGGGAAAAACAACAGGGCACAGTCACAATCAAAAGCAAAAATTAAACTCCAACCGTCCAATGTCTGGGATCCAACTCACAATCTTCTGGGCTCCTCCAAGGGCTTGGGTCACTTCTCCAGCCATGCCCTTCGTAGCACACACCTTGTCTTCTTGGCTCCAGCTCCAGCTGCCTGTACTTCACTGCTGCTGCTGTTCTTGGTGGTTATCTCATGGTACTGGCATCTCCAAAACGCTGCTGTGACCCCTTCAGTCCTGGGCCATCAATTGCAACTGAGACTGCACCTTCACCAATGGCCTTCCATGGCCTCTCACAGTGCTTCCATGGCCTCAGCTGCTCTGCATGACCCCTTCATACCTTCAAAACCAGTACCACATGGGTAACTCTTACACATTACCAAGTCCTGCTGCAGCACAAAGTACAACTTTGCCTATCTCTGGACCACAGCCTCTTTGTGCTCTCAGAAAATACTTCCCAGAAGATGTCACCTCAATGATGCTGGTCTCTTCTTAATCACTGCTAATTTCTTAGCTCCAGCTAACCAGCATCAATAGTCCCAGTAAGGAAAACATTTCATTTTAGTGGTTCTGGTATCTTGTTAATCACAGCTGATTCTTCAGACCCAGCTAAGCAGAACCACAGAATCTTCACAATTCAAAACAGCAATGGCCCTGAAAAAAGTCTTTAATTTTCCCTCTGAAATTACACAAGCCAGGCCTCCATCTTCTACACTGTTCTGAACATTATCTTCGAAGCTCCTACACAACATTCCAAAGAGCTCTTAACACCAAATGGATCTTCTGGCCCAAAGTTCCAAAGTCCTTCCACAGTCCTCCCCAAAACATGGTCAGGTTGTTACAGGAATATCCCACTCCACGTACCAATTTGTCTTAGTCAGGGTTTTTATTCCTGCACAAACGTCATAACCAAGAAGCAAGTTGGGGAGGAAAGGGTTTATTTGGCTTACATTTCCACACTGCTGTTGATCACCAAAGGNTGCAGGACTGGAACTCAAGTGGGTCAGGGAGCAGGAGCTGATGCAGAAGCCATGGAGGGATGTTCTTTACTGGCTTGCTTCCCCTGGCTTGCTCAGTCCACTCTCTTNTAGAACCCAAAACTACCAGTCCAGAGATGGCACCACCCACAAGGGAACCTCCCCCCTTGATCACTAATTGAGAAAATGCCTTACAGCTGGATCTCATGGAGGCATTTCCCCAACTGAAGCTCCTTTCTCTGTGATAACTCCAGCTGTGTCAAGTTGACACAAAGCTATCCAGTACAAATGGCATCAATCTATCTAAAAGCTACAGAAACTGAAGAACAAAAAGCTGCTCCACTTGCTCAAGGTTACATATCAACTAGTAATGAGCCAGGACTGGAAGTCAGGTGTGAAGCCCAGATCAGTGGTCCATTAAACACAGCACCGTATTCCTCTAAGGGATAAAAAATAAAGAAGCTATGGAAAACAAAGAACTGGCCCAATAGATTCCTACTTAGAACACCAATGACAGACCACAGGGGCATGGAGAGAAAGTAGTCAAACTGTCCCAGCACATTTTGTTTTGATAGAATTGATTCTAGGAGTCATTTCCCAGATTGCTCCTGGCCTGAAACTCTGTCATCACATGCATGGCACAGCAAGGAGATCAAGGCCAGAGACTTCATGTAGTCATCGTTAGCAATGCTGCAGTATGGCCAACCTTGCTGCTGGATGTAGCCCTAGGTGGTGCTTAGATACAACTACTCCCTCTATCATTTGCTTCTGATCTATGAATCATGAGGACAGCCAAATTCCATGTATTCCATACAAGCATAACCGATCCACAGAAACTTTCAGTATCAACTTAGGCCCCCAAGGAGCTGGAAAATTGAATGTAGATTCTAAAGGCTTCTGTTTAAAAGTGTTTTCAATGATGATTCATCAAACAAAAATAGGAGAGGAGAGCAAAGCCTGCTGACAAGGGCAGTGTATCTCAGTGTGCTTGGAACTCTTTGATATGTTTCTTGTCAGTTATTCATAAGGAATGCAAGTTCATAATAGATAAATTAGAGCAATATTTTAAAATATTACCATGAAACGGTGATCATTATATATGCTTTATTATTTGACCTTCCCAAATGTTAGCCTTACTGCTGATTTAACCTTTAAGACAAGTAGAATTCCATTTATCATTCTTGTAGTGTACTGTAGCTGCTTTCTCACCCATCAGTATCATTAACATCATTCTCTGTTCCAAACAGTATTCTATATTTTAGAGATTTACCTTTTTTGTCTATACATGTATGTGAGTTTATGCCACTTGTCCATAGATGGCCACAGAGGCTAGAAGAGATTTCCTGGAACTGAAGCTACAGGACGTTGTAAGCCTCTGAGCGTGGGTGGTGGGAACAAAACTCAGGACCTCTGAAAAAGAAGTCAGCACACTTAACCACTGAGCCATCTCTTCAGCCCTATAGTGCCATAGTTTAAATGATTATTTCAATGTTCTATTTTATTAATTTCCATAATTTATTTCATCAGTTCTATTGCTGGGTATCTTAGTTCTTATTGTCATTATTTATCAGTATATATTACATTGATGTGTTATGTGTTTTGACATATATACTTATTGACATTTGGATTCTACTTTGCCTTGCAACTTTACATTTGGAAATTTACTTTTAATATTTCTAAGACATGCCTCTTTTAGCCAAGGTTTAGCTGGATTTCATGGTATTCATGATCTTCCTGCCTCAGTGTTTTGCAAGCTAGAATAACAACATGAGCTGCCACATTTGGCCTTATTTGTATTTGCTATGTAGTTCTATTGTGTGTGCAACTCAACTATGAATTCGTCATTTAGCACCATGTTTTAAAAAGAAAAAACTTTTTTTAAACTTTCTAAGAATTACAGAAACATTTGTGGAAACATTCCTCTGGGAGTTCTATGGCATTAAGCTAGCTCCATCAGCTATCTAGCTCCAGTAAACATCTAGCTCCAAAAATATTCAGATTATAATCCATAAAAGTAGTAAAATGACAGTTATTAAGTAGCAGCTGAAATAATTTTATATGTGAAGGTCACTACAACACGAGAAACTGTACTTATAGGGTCACAGCATTAGGAAGGTTGAGAACCACTCTTCTATGGAGTTTGTTGTGGTTTTTATTATTATTATTATTTAATACTCTTCAAGGTGTACTCATTCTTGATAAAACAGATATTAAAAACTAAGTTTGATATATGTGTATTTACACATATCCACATAAAAATAGGTAATGAAAAATGGCTGTGAATTTGGACTAGAGCAAGGGGGCACATGAGATAGTTTGGAGAGAGTGAAGGAAAGAGAGGAGTGATATAGTTGTATTATCATCTCAAAATAAAAGAAACAGACATAATAAAAATTTAAGTTTGTTTCCTAAAACAATACAGAGGTGAATCTGCATTGTTTGGGGAAGCCGCTATAGAATACCAGAAGTCAAGGTAGTAGAGATCTGAGTTTCTTTTAGAAGAGGAAGGGACAGGTTCTCCTTTCCTTCAACGTTGATACACGTGTACTACAGAGAAACTCAGACATGGCCTCTGGTGTTGAGCTCCAAGCTGTACTGACTACCTTCCTTTAGCAAATGTATTCACTTCCCTCCACAGATGTTAGCACTGGCTTCAATCCAGATGTAGAAGACGACGCTGCCATTTCCTGGATCCTCTCTCTGGTTTAGATCTAACCATCTCTCTGGCTTCGTATGCTTCTTTATTGAGCCCCTTGGTCAAAAAGAGAAAAACAAATGCCTCAGCTGCTACTAGTACCAATTTGCAAAGCATGTAATTTGACTACAGACAGCTTATGGGTTTTTTTTTTTAATAGCAGCTAAAAATCTGACATGTTCTGCACAAATTGCAAGGCCTTAACAAGATGCTATGTGTCTTTTTCCTGTGCCGATTTTATTTCTAATGCAATTTTTTTGAGGCCATACAATGCCTTCACGATTAAACATTAATAACGTTAACATCTATTCATTATTCCATGGCCACCTTCTTGCTTTCTGTCAGCAATAGCACCAGCCGCTGGTTTCAGATGTTTTTCCCCTTGGAAGAATCTGTTCATGACAGTACTTAACAGCCACTCAGTTAGCAAAGAGCCCTAAGACAAGAGAGTGGACAAGTTAATGGTGTAACAAATCAGTTGTTAAGCTAAATGGTCAGTTTGCACAGTACGCTATTATTGCTTTATTGAACCCAACTTAAAGATTTACAGCAGTTACATTTTATTCCAGGTACAAGATGCACAAATGAAATACCGAGGGGTGCAGGTTTGTCTTACGCGGCTTTCATTAAGAACCCAATTGCACGGCAAAGTCAGTTAGAATATATCTCGTTCTGTGTGACAGCCAATTTTCCACCAAGATTGGAAACTCTGGGAGCTTTTTAATCCTTGATCTCACTCTGAGAGCGCAAGAGATGGGAGTTAGAGCATTTTTTAAAATTGTTTAAACCAAAGCTTCAGCCATAACAAGCACTTGTCCCTGACTGCCGAACAATGGAAGAATGGGACATGGCCGTGATGCTGAATTCCCTTTGATGAGGAAACTGTCTAGGAAACACTTATTGCCAAAAATAGAATGGTACTTTTTTTATCTGGTGAATTTTCAGAGAAAATATATAGTGTTATAAATGTGTTTATTACCAAAATAACTTGTGACACCAAGTTTGACCACTTTAGCACATACAGCTGATCATGTCAGAATTCACTTAACAGAGATGGTTTGTTTGCATTTTGCTTTGGGGGTTAAGATTTCTTTTGTTATGCTTTGTCTGTTATGTTGTAAGCAGTTTCAAACCTTTCTCTAGGCAACAGCAGGTACCAGTCCTTATGGGCTTCCTATGCCTGTGAAGGAAACAGATTTTTAAAAATAATAACTACATGAGGCAAGATACTCACCAGCAATAGAAAAATTTTTCAATAAAGTTGCTCGAGAAGATTGGCAGTGAGGACTCAACCACTACTGTAAACGATTGGAAAGTTGCTGTTTGGAGGAGTGTCAAAATCAATCAGGGATTTCATAAGTGGAAGGAAAGCTAAGTACTTCACTGAACACACAGGAAACACCTTCTGTAAACCCTCACAGAGTTGCTTCTAACACTTCAGTTTCTCTTAGTATACCTCTCTATCAGGAGGAACTACAACAGATCAAACCTTAAGGTTTAACCATAGTGTACTTAGCTTGCTCAGTGCCCCTATGCTATGAATAAAACACTTTTTAGAGTAGTAGCCACAACCATAATAAGAAAGGTCAGAATAGCTGGGGTTGGAAATAATTGCTTGGTGCAGATCTATAAAAAGCTATTAAGCCAGTTCTCAGAGGATGCTGTGTTTGGCTAGGAAGCTCCGCATCTCAGCTCACTATTGTTTAATATATTTATGTCTACAGTTGCAGGACTGCAAACTGACTTTTAATTTCTTTAGTGACACTAACCAGAACTGTGTTTGTTTGTGAGTGAGTGTGTGTGTGTGTGTGTGTGTGTGTGTGTGTGTATGTGAGAGAGAGAGAGAGAGAGAAAGAGAGAGAGAGAAGGGAGGAGCTGTGTGTAATGGTATCTAAAAACTAGACTGATGACTTGCAAGTCAGCAGTTGAAAATGTATACTCTGTATATTTTTTTGTTTTAGTATTTTTTCTGTTATAAAATAAATATGGTATTTAAAGCCAGCACAAATGTCCAGATTTCTTTGTTATAATGAAAGAGATGTCCTTAAATGTTTTAGGCCCTAGGGAAGATTGTTCAATGGGCATGGAAAAGTAGAGCAGAAGGAAAATCCATGACAATTTCTTTCTTCTGCTAAATGGGCAGCCACTCTGATGTGCCCTGAGCGTGTTAGCTGTGAAACTTCTACCGCTCACCACAACCGAATGCTCCTCAGTATCTCTACATGGACTCAAAGATCTTTGGAGGGAGACATGCCTGTTTTTCTTCCTTATAGCTATAGGCATGAACTCTGGCATCATGTTGGGAAAATCTATATTGTGTATTTGGAGAGACAATACCAGGGAAAGTCAATAGGGAAGAGTCGTCAAACACTGTATTTATAACCTAAAGGCACACTTCAAGAAAGAAAACAATGACTCTCGTGAGACGAACTGCTTACACATGTTGGTCTGAAGCTCCCACTACCCTGAGAAAACCAAAGGGAAATATGCTATAATGAAAATGAATACATATAATAAGCTAAGTATCAGAAATTTGAAGAATGACAGTGGTTGTCCACCAGCATCCACAGGCTCCATGAAGCTTTGGGTATCCCAGCTTCTTCATAGTTCAGTCTTTTATGTAAAATGATGCAGGATTTGTAAAGAAACTGTACATCAATTCCTGTATACTTTCATGCCATAGATTATTTATAATACTTAATACAAAGTAAATGCTACACAAACACTTGCTATACTGTGTTTTAGAGAGTGATACAGGAAAACCAGATACACAGTTTCAAATATTTTCAATCCATGGTTGACTATATTTGTTAGTGTGAACTCTGTGATTACAAAGGGTCAATTTCAAGCATCATGTTTTTTTACACAGAGTAGCTGTAAAGGCTTGAAAGTGAAATGTCCCCCAGGGAATGGAACAACTGGTCTCCAGCTCATGGTACTGTATGGCAAAGTTGTGGAGCTACTGGGACAATTCCCTAGTTAGAACCAGTGGGTTACTATGGGAAGGTCTTGAAGGTCAAAGCCATTCTGATTCTATCCAGACCATTCTTCCTGCTGTG
The DNA here is from genome assembly GCF_900095145.1 of Mus pahari. Taxonomy (NCBI): domain Eukaryota; kingdom Metazoa; phylum Chordata; class Mammalia; order Rodentia; family Muridae; genus Mus; species Mus pahari. The sequence goes on from NC_034597.1 coordinate 89,797,361, forward strand.
TTAATATGTGAGATGCATCAGCCCAGTGATTCTTTCTACTGGTATGCTGTCATGTCTTCCACAACACAATAGACTCTCATTGCCAGGAAACAAACCCTCATAAGTTTCTTTTGTCTGATATTCGGCCATAACAAAATGAAAGCTACCTGACACAGAATGAAATGAAGAAAGTGTTTTATCTCAACACCAATTTAAATATTAAGAAATGTGTTTCGGTTGAAGACTCAAAGCTATACCAAAATGGACATATAGTAAGCAATTTAGCCTATAAAGCACTGATTAAAAGTGTTTAATCAGTGGAGATCCACATGATCTTTACATTGTTTTTTCTAAATTGATGGTAGATGAACACAGTAGACTGTAACTACAAAAGGTCCTTCTGACCCGAGCTTAAATAAAAAGTAACACCTCTAGCCTTGTTCTGAGAAACTATAGAGCTCAGGGCATTCAGCTGCCATACAAAGATGTGTCACCTCATTTCTTCCTCAATTGCCCACCTCATCCTCCTCAAGGCCACTGAAATGCATCACATCACTCCTCTATAGATACAGGCCACTTTTCAGAACTACTATGACCAACTTGTGTTCATGACACGTAAGCATGTGATCTCATCATTATGAAGAACAATATCAACTACCTAGACCACCCAGAGCCCCCAAGGAATAAACCACCAACCAAAGAGTATACATGGAGGAAGCCAGGACTCCAGATACATCTGTAGCAGAGGATAGCCTTATCTGACATCAATGGGAGGAGAGGAAGGCTTGATGCTCCAGCGAAGGGGGATGCTAGAGGGGTGAGACCAGAGTGAGTAGGTGGAAGAGCACCCTCATAGAGGCAAAGGGGAGGGGAGAATGGGAATGAGATTAGAGGGTTGTGAAGGAGTAATTGGAAAGGGGGATATAATCTGAAACGTACACAATTAAAATTATTAAAAAAGAAAGAAAGAAAGAAAGAGAGAGAGAGAGAGAGAGAGAGAGAGAGAGAGAAGTAAGGAGGGAGGGAGGAGACAGAGAGGGGGGAAGGAAGGAAGGAAGGAAGGAAGGAGACAGACTTTGGTCCCACTTGAGGTCTGCTACAGGGAACTATAAACCTTGTGGGCAGTGTCTCTTCCTTATTGACAACCGCTGATATTTTCTCTCCAAAAACACAATATACAGTTGCCCGACATGATGACAGATTTCATGCCCAGAATTGTAAGGAAAAAACAATTGTACTTGCCTCTAAGTTTTCCAAATGCACACTGAAGACACAGGTGAGCCTTCTATTGCACAACACACTGGTAGGTTTAGGGTTAGTACTTGACAGGCACAAGTGTTGCATCTGCATCTTTAGCAGTAGAAGTTATTATTGTATAAATTTCTCACTCCTTAATAGGCCCACTGTACAATGTTCCCAGGAAGCCAAGGAATTTGTGACCTTTTCTAGGAATACAACTATGAAACATGAAAACTATTTCTGAGTTGGCTATATACATACACCTGATCTTTAGTTTGCAACCACAAACATAAAAATACCAGAAGAAACCTGTGTAGACAAGTGTGAATTTCAGAGGAAAACACTGAGTTATAAAAGAAAGGTTCATAGTTAAATAGTAATTTGTAGAAATTTTTAAGTTTCTGAATGTATTTGTTAGTTTTCATTAATTCTTACACAGACAAATTGCATGTTGGAGACTTTACTGCCAAGATAGAAATAAAGAGAGAAGACAGGAGAGGAGGGGGGAAAGGAGGGAGGGAGAGAGAGGGTGCAGGGAGGTAGGGAGAGAGAGAGAGAGAATTTCACAGGGAGGGAATAGCTTATGGAATGTATACCTCTGTGGAAAGGTGCACATTCCTTACCCTGCCTTTCTCAACTAGGGACCCCATAACACTAACCCACTAACCGACAGGAGCAAGCGCCTCTGCGGGGTCATCTTGAAGTCTACTGACTCAAGATGGCATTCTGAGTTCATGTGCTCAACCAGATTCCCCTGTACACATCCCCATTCAATCAAAGAAATGCAGTCATAAGCCAATAGCACTGGAAACTGAGCAACAGCGCCATCTACGTGACAGATATTCCAAAAGAAACACAGAACAGATTTCACAGACAGAAGCGAAGACTAAGCCACCACCACCACTGGAGGTGACACAAAAACCTGGAGAGGCCATAAATAAAAGCATCTCCAGGCCAGCAGCATGGCTCGGCAGCGGGGTGGGGAGGGGGGGGCGGGGAGTTTGCTGCCAAGCTCAGCAACTTGAATTCACATGGTGGAAGGAGAAAACAGATTGGGAAGTTGTCCTCAGATCTAACATGCCACATACACACACACACACACACACACACACACACACATATGCTGGAGGCACACATACAAAACAAGGAGATGGGTAAATATGTTTAATCTGCTTAAACAATCATTCAACCTGACTTGGAACTCTTCCTTCTTAACCCTCAATTCAACAATGAATGAAGAAAGCTACTGACTCTTTGAGGACCAGAGCCAACTGTCCAACCAAGCCTCAAGAAGTAGCAAGTCTCAGAGTCCACAAAGCTTCAGCTGAAGTGTCCCCAGCACCAGCGGAACATGCATGTCTGGTAAGGAGTGCAAGCTGGATGCAGAGGTATTTGTTTTGTGAAAGAGATAATTTGTGTGGAAGGTGGTTACCTTGGTGAGAGTGAGGAAGGACCTTCAGTAGGATCTACAGAGAATTTATGGTTTGATGACCAATCCACTGCTCTGCTGAAACACCAAAGGATGGCATATTCACCTGTTTAAAAAAAAAATGGCAGCAAGCTTCAACCAAAGAAGGTCAGCTCTTAGCATACGCTCTCATCATTGCTACATAGCAAGTTTAAGGTCAGTGTGGGTCTCCTGAACCATGTATCAAAAGCAAGCAAACAACAAACAAACAAACAAAACAAAACAGAAATTGCATACTACTTTGGTAGGCTGTGAGGATCTTACTCTCCTACATAGTGGCCGTTGACATTGAAAGACAGTGACATAGAAACAGGAAGGAGCTCATAGTGGATTTACCTTATTAGAAGCAATATATATATATATATATATATATATATATATATATATATATATANNNNTATATATATATATATATATATATATATATATATATAGTGTGTGTGTGTGTGTGTGTGTGAATTTCTGTGTGTCTGCATGTGTGTCTTTGTGTATTCCATGTGTGTGCAGCTTTTCAAAGAGGCCAACAGAGGCAAAGGGTCATCTGCAGTTGGACTTAGGTGGTTGTGAGGCACCTGATGTAGATGCTGGGTACCAACTCAGTTCCTCTGGAAGAACAGAAAAAGCTCATAACCATTGAGCCATCCCCCAACCCTTCAGCACATTAAAAATAACTTTATAAATTATAACTTATCTAGGTTTTACCTAATAGACCCTGTGTTTTAAATTATAAAATAAGCATTTCTCTCTGTCGGTTTTCTTCTCTTTGCCATCCCTCACAAAAATAAAATCGAGAAATAAGATTTCTCAAGTGCATTATTTTGTTCTTTAGTTATAAGATAAGAATAAAAGCAAGTGAATAAAAGCAAGTGAAATATTTACTTTGAATAACTTTATCATTTAGAAATGATAAAATAAACTCAAGAAAGCTAGCCTGTCTTTAACATAGATAAAACTGAACTAAGCTGATTGAAAAATAAGAATTCATACAATTGTTTCTTCCAGCTACTCTCACAATGAAGCAGGAAAGCAGAAAGAAAAGATCAATTCTCGGTGAGACTCGCTGATGGTCAACATAGAAAAGAATCAAAATTTTATGTGATTTTTTTTTTATTTTGGGGATAACCTGGTAAACACAGGAGGACAAATACTTCAAAATCCCCTTCATATTGCAGCTAAAACTTGGGGGCTATAAACAGAAAGTAGAATGGTAGTTATCAAAGCAGAGAACCGGGAGGTATCTGGGGGAAGCTGGATACAACTGACAGAAGTAAGTTCTGTAGGTGCATTGCCCAGAACGGTCATTATTGTAACTCAATATTGTACTGCATAAATCAAACCAGCTAAAAGGCAAAATTATAGATGTTCTCATCACAAAGAACTGGCAAGTGTCTGAGGTAGTAGGCAGTATCTACAGTCTGAGATGGTCATGTCATAAAATATGGGAATAACTCCATACCCTGCAATGATGGTCAACTAATAATGGTCATTTTTAAATAATCATAAACATGAAATACGTATCAAAAGATGGTGAATTTATTTCAGAATCTTTGAAAATACCCTTTTAAAAATAAAAAAGCCTAAAGTCTAACAAACAATTCACAATATTCCAAATTACATAGAAGAAACTAACAATGTTGTCAAGGAAAAACTGCCTTCCCCAGGTGTATATGTCTAACTTGAATTAGTTTAATAATAACTATGTTAACTGCCTGAAGTATTTAAGCATCTATAATACAAGAACCAAACAATTGTCTTAGTTATTCTTTTATCTAACTGGCTAAACTTGCTATTAAATAAATAAATAAATAAATAAATAAATAAATAAATAAATAAAGACCACCAAGCCAATAAACCATAAAACAGAGATATTAAGCAACCTTATATTTTTGAGTACATGCTAAGTACATTCAAATAAAATACTAATATTTTAGGTAATGGAGGTATACTGATTGACTGACTTGTGGTTAGTGACAAAAGTTTATCAGCTGCTTGTTAAAGCCACCTAGCTTATAAAAGGAAAAAAGGAAAAGAAAAAATAAAACTCTTAAATGTTTAGGTAAATATCTCTCCATTTTCTCTCCAGATAAATATACACTTTTGGTCAAATGCAAGGGATTTTGCATGAAAGGATACATGATAATGTGTACCAGCTGAGGGCTTTATTCAAATATGTTCATACACATTCATCCATGTCAATAATTATAGATCTACACCATTTGCAATGTCACAGATTATTCAATTATACTTATGTGCTCTAATTCACTAAACCAGTCTAATGGGTGCTTGGGAGGCTTCCAATTTGGTGTTATTATGAATAGCTCTATGATATACTCCTTGGGCATAAATCTCTTCCCATTTTGTGATTACATTCCAAAAGAAGGATTGTAGGATCACACAGCAAGCATATTTCATTATTTTCTATTACTAGATGCTCTTTCAGAAAATTTAAATCTCTTCATAGTCCTGTGCGCTTTACATGAGAGTGCTGTGCCCTACCCCCCATGAGCACAAAATATTGTCAATTATTTGGTGCTGCTTAATGATTTGGTGGAAAGCCAGCTCCATTCTAAGATTACTTGCCACTTTTGATGTTTATTTATCCAACAAATAAATGTAGGTGCCAGTAGCTGAGCTAGGCACTGAGGATTGAGAACAGATATGGTGTTTGTGGTCTAAATATTAATTAATTAATTGCCTAATTAATGAATGAAAGCATATTAAGCCTAGGGTAGCTAGAGAGACAACTCAGTTGGTAAACTGGTTGTTTTGTGTACATAAGGACCCATATAAAAAGCTAGGCATGATTCACTGGCATGCACTCATTACCCCAGTGTTGAAGAGGTAGGAACAGGCAGATGCCAAGGAGTCACTGGTCAGAATCTAGACTAATTAGCACACCTTGTACGTTATAGGAACCTTGTCTCAAAACCCCAAAGTGCACAGCTCCTAAGGAAACTCTCAAGTTTGACCTCAGCCCTCTATTTGCACATGCACTCTCACACACATGAACACACACACACACACACAGACACACATATTCAAATAGATGGTGTTACTGCTTATGGTTAAAAATGTATGTAAGGCAAAATATGGTCCAGATAGAAAAAGCAGTAAGAGGCAGAGTGTTAGCAGGAGACATTGGTGATCTCAGGAAAGAAAGGTGTGTGTCACTGGAGTACAACAGGATGAAAAGAAGCCGGGGGTTGGCATGAACCAGACAATACTCAGCTTTGAAGACCACAAGATGGATTTTGAATTCTATGAGTTCCGTGGCAAAACCCTGAGGAACTTAAACCTTGCTACAATTAGATGTGCCTTCCAGTTGTCTTCCTGTCAGCTCTGTGAAGATTCGATGGTGTGATCCTTGGGTTGGGGAGGGAGTTAATAGTGAGGTCACTCACTGAAATAGGGAGACCTTGGTTGAGAATGGTTATAAGTGCAGGTGAGTATGAAGGAGTCCACCCTGTGAGTGTGGGCATCTTCACATGTGAGTGTGACATCTTCACATGCTTATGAGATAGCCATAGGGGGATGGCTATGAACACCTTAGAGCCAGATGCCATAGCTCTAAATACCAGTAAAAGTAATGACATGGACATTTGGGAGTCTTCAGCTTAGATGGGAATACTGAGATTCAGTAGGGCCTCCTAGTGAATGGCTAACATTGAGAAATGCTAGTTAACAGAAAACAAAGCAGAATTTAAATGTATGGTAGTTGAGAAAACGGTTCAGTTGGTAAAGTGCTTTGTCTGCAAGCAGGAGAACCTAAGTTCAAAGTCCCACCCAGGATCCAGGATGGTATTGCCCACACTCCTGGGGCGGAAGGGGGGGGGCGTCCCACTCACCCGTCAGCCTAGCTCAATTGCCAAGCCTCCGTTCCCAGTGAGAGACCATGTCTCAAAAATAAAGATGGATAACTCCCAACTGAGACTACCAAGACTGACCTCTGGTCTCTTGGCTAATGCTCATGCATGTACACAAACACACATATGTGCATGTACACATCTGAAAGTTTTCAAATGAAAAGCAATTAAAGAAATATAACCTGACAGCATCAAAGGGGTTTAGTCATCATAATAAACACCCAGTGACACTTCTCACACTAAAGCCGCTCATCTTTTTTTGTTGTTGTTAAAAGTTTATTTATTTATTTATTTATTTACTTATTTATTTATATGAATACACTGTAGCTGTCTTCAGACACACCGGAAGAGGNCATCAGACCCCATTACAGATGGTTGTGAGCCACCATGTGGTTGCTGGGAATTGAACTCAGGACCTCTGGAAGCGCAGTCACTGATTTTTAACCACTGAGCCATCTCTCCACTCTCAGCTGTGCATCTTTTGCAATTTGTTACTCTAGACTTTGAGTGCACTGGGACTGTTAGGACAATGAGAGAATGAGGGGACAAGCTCAGCCCCAGGAGACAGGCTGAACACTCAGAGGGAGGCCAGTGTGGAGCCGAAGGATGCTGCACTGTGCATGAAGAGTAGCCTTGACAGGAAATTGACTTCCTAAATTCTCTCTAAAAGCATGGCACAGACAGTCTACCTTACAGTGATAAGAAACTCATCTGAAACACTGCAAAAGGAGGCAGTGGTGCAGCCGGGCATTGCAGCCCCACACCAGCCTTCGCGGGTATGGTCTTTCCCTCTTAGGAAAGCCACAAGTAATTGATATTACTTCCCCCTGTTGATACAGAACTGAGAAAGGAAAGTTCCAGGGGGGATAGCTGATAAGGAACATTAGTCCGTATTATAATATGATATAACTAGAGATGACGGTCCTTGTACAAGCAACTCTAGACATTGTAATACAACGAATTACAACATTCTAGCCCAAACAACATTTAGATAATGATCAATTCCTATTACACCAGGTCAAATACAAGCTCTAAAGAATGGAAGATAAATTTATCTTTCAGTGGCCTGTGTAAATCCCTTCATTGAGGGAGGGGGGAATGAAATATCACTGAAAAAAATCAATATCATTATCGATTAATCAAGCTACTGTGATTTATTGGGTCCTCACTCATTTGTTTGTTACAGTCATTTCATGCATTGCCTCTGGCTGTGATAAATGGTCTGGCCCCCTATTTGGGAAGGAGGGGGGACTTTTTAACAATCTTCCCCCTAGCTTGAGCCCTCCCGGGGTTGGCATATCTGCTCCCATGTTAAATGGAAGTCTGTAAACCGCTGAGGAGACAGCTGAAGGTTTCCAGGTTCGCCCTGAGTGAGAAGCCCCAGCAGCTACAAAAACTCTTCCAACATGAACCCCTAGGCCAGGCCCTAAGCACGGGCACATGTGCCATCCAAGACACACATGAAGCTAAGAGGGCAGGGACGGTTCTTTTCCTCCACCAATTAAAGAATTAAGAGGTAAGCAAGAAGGGTGTGATCAAAATCTTGAGGGTCCTGGTATAGCCTCTGTATGATACCTAGACATAGAGATCCACGTTTGGGTTTCTCAGCCTTATTCATAATATAAGTTAAGAAGAGGCTCAAGCAGAAATGTAAGGACAGTTTATGAGAGTTTAAAAGGAAAACTCCAAGACAGGCAAACTGTAAATCTCACAGTTGCCTAAAGAAGGAGGATGGAAAAGATAAACTGAGACAGAGGTCAGCCACATTGGTGAGGAGAGGGGCCTTAGAAAAAAAAAGGACATTGAAGCCTAAAGCATCAGGGGGCTTAAAGACATACTCAGGCTCTGACCCACATCTAGAAGGAAAAGGAATAATTATACCTGAGTAGAAACTCAAAAACACAGACGGAAACATCCAATCTCATGGCAGCTTGTAGGCAGGCACTGCCCTAGACAGTGAGGGTTACGGGAAGGAAATGTGTGTTATCTTAATGGGAACCATCTTTCTAAGAGTGGCCTCTTAGTCAGGTCCTTGACCTACCCAACTGAACTAACTCTTATAGGAGAAAGCAGGGGTGTGTCTTCACCTAGAAGGAAATTCCATTCTTTACTACAATACAATGAAACTTACTGGAATGAATCAGAATCAGAATGTGTCTGGCATTTTCTGTATTATCTATTGTTCACAGTCTCGGTGGAATAATGGTATTCTAATACTTATTCCTATAGCTGCCTGATATTTTAAAAATATCACACAACTTTGTTTCTGTCTCCCAGGTCTCTTCAGACTGCATTCATTGGCTAAACACCTTTCTTGCTAAAGGGAAACTCTTGCAAGACAGAATTGTTGGTTCCTAAGTGTTCAGTAATTTCTGGTTGCTTTGACTGAGTGCAGAAACAAATACAGTAGCAAGAAAGTACAACCCTAGAAATCTAAATTATCAGGGTTTGACGAGTCAAACTCACCAAGACAGCATGGCATTGCTCTACGATCTTAATGGGAGCTTTGCCCCTTCTAGACTTCAAGTCGCTGCATTATTCCTACAGGAACAGGGTAGGAACAATAAGTGCATTCTCTTTCTTCCCTAATTGGTTACCTGCCTATACTGGCCTGCCAAAGTTTCATCCTTGGGCGGTGCCCAGCAGATGGATGAAAGTGACTCCTTTCTCTCTAGGGATGTGTGTTGCCAACGACTCCCTGTGGATGCTTCTGGTCTACAGTTGTTCTCTCCTGGGGAATAAATGAATAGCTGTCCCAAGAGTCTATCCCTGAGTGTGTAAACTTCTAAGTGCTTTTCCTTCTCACTCCCTAGGCATACTTAGAAATATTTTTCTGCAGTTGTTTTAGTTGGGGTTTATAGTTCTGTGGTGGAACACTATCTCCTGAAACAACTTGTGGGGAAAGGTTTATTCCACTTAAACTTCCACACCAGAGTCCACCATCCAGGTAAACCAGGGCAGAAACTCATCAGAAACTGATATGGAGACCATTCTAATGGCTTGTTCTCCATGGTTTACTGAATCTGCTTTCATATAGCATCAAGGATCACCAATGCAGGAGTGGCACCACCCATGGTGAGCTGAGACTTCTCATGTTAATTATCAACCAAAAATTTGCTTCACAAACCAATCTGGTGGGGCATTTTTCTGATTTGAGGTTACCTCTTCCCAAATGACTCTACTTTGTGTCATATTGATAGAACATTAGAGAGCACCACTAGGTTTCCTGTCAGTCCCAAGTTGGCCTTTCTGGACAGAACCTAGATGTCCCCATGCTTACTCCTTCCCATTGGGAAAGGCTGACAATAAATTTTATAATCCTGTTCCTTTACCCTGTTGGCTAGGGTTCCACTCTAATCTAAATACAACAGCTAAGGTGAACAGCTACCCCACTTTAACTCTACTCATATTTCTGGGCTCTACCTCAGTCCTGAGACAATTGTGTGCATGGCTGTTCCTCCAGCTCACAGTTCTAGTCATTTTCTGCAGTCAGAGATATCCAAAGCTACAATTCTTTCTTATAACTATTCCTGGCCCCAAACTCCTGGGTTTCCCAACCACATCTGTATGCTTCAAAGCTTAGGGAGTGTCTTCTCCAAGACTTTCTCGCCTGTCTTAAGAGTAGGAGTCTGTGCTGCTGTCACACAAGAGGAAGATCTCTAATATCCCAGCATGGATAAAGAGCATCTTGACTTATATGATTGCCCTGAGCAATGCAATGACGGTTTAAGGTATCTTCCTATGATTGATGTACACAGTTGGGTTTAGTTAAGTAGGAAATTCTCATCTGATTTCTGCGACATAGATTTGGTCTTTCACATTCTGGAAGATACACACAGAGTATCTTTCTGTGCCTCACTTCTGATCTCTTTCTAACCAAGTCTCCTTGTAGCTGACATTGTTTATCTTACTTTCAAGTCATCTATTCATGGATGTGGGTAAGATTTGAGACTTAACTGTGGATCACTAAAGATCACTCTGTCCCATCTTTACATACAGATTCCCATGGAGCCACTAAGAAGCCACAATAACTAGAGTAGCAGAACAGTGGCTGGTTTTGGTCCAAGGGAAGGAACCTGTCCCCAGAACATAATGGAGAAAGAGAGGAGAGTCATATAAGACACAATTCAGACCTCCATGTTGATTTCCGTGAACAATTTCTTCTCCCAAGACCAAGAATTCTCAGTCCTTCCCATGTTTAATCAACGTTTGTCTCAGTAGAAACTTTGTAAAAATGCCTCTACTAGCCGTTATTTTTCTTAAGCAGCTGGAAAAATAAAGCTCCATTATTACTGAAGGGACAAGTGGGTTTCTGGAACTAGCTTGCACGTTGCTTTACATTTCTATCTCATCAAAGGCATCATTTCTTGGATCCATTTTCTTTCCAGAGACATGATGCCTTTAGTCATTCGGGCCCAGATTCACACCAGCTTCAATTCGAGACTTCCACTCTAGGAACTCAAATCCCCAAGCCTCAGCTTTCCAGGCAGCCCTATGAAATGCTTCAACTTCCATTCTGGGCTCGTGGCCAAATCCCCATATTTCATGACCTTGCTCCTTCAACCTTGAACATCTGCTTCTGCTTTAGAATTGTTTCCAATGGGCAGATTGCTCAAATCCTGCCAATCAGGAACAACTCTTCCTTTGTCTTCCCAAGCTGTCTCCTGCAAGGGAGAGGCTCCACACCACTCTGGAACTTCCTACCTTGGCATCATTATCCAGGGCCTCATTTGGCTGCTCGAAGGCTATCACAATTGCCCTCTTAAATCCACTCAGATATCTTATTTGGGCATGTTGATTTTCCAAGGAAGCACTAACGGAACAACGGAATTAGAGGAAATTGAAACATACTACAATTCTTCAGGTCACCAACAAATGAAAATGACCTCAGTTTCATATGGGAGGTCATAAAGAGAATAATATACAAAAGAGTTGGAGCCATTTCATATGCCCTGTAGGCAGCCTGATGAGTGTTCTGCCAGCTAACATGAAGAATACATGCTGTGGTGATCCTATCACACTCTGTGCATGGCAGGACAGAGAGCAAGGGTCTCAGAGGTCCTCCTGTTAGGATCCGCACTGTTGATATGTACAGAAAAGCAAAATATCCACTGGGAAAGAGCTTTGTAAAATCTGTAAGTAAACTTACAGTTAAAGAGAATATGGATACAAAGATTTGATTTTTAGGTGGTGCTTGTTCATTGAGAATCTATGAATAAAAATACATCCCCAAATAAAAGAAGTGTATACTGCAGCCCATGGTGTTTGCTCTTGGATTTAATCCTGACTCTGTTTATTTTCCTAGAGAGATTCCTTGACTGTCACCCATGCCCAGACTCTTTATTTTTTCTGATGTTTTCCCTATATGTGTCTATCACAGCTCTCCTTGATTCATCAAAGGCCCTGTTATACTTGACTATAATTATTCATTCAATACAGTCCACTTGGCTTCATAATAGTCATGGACTCAGGACTGCTTTGCACTGGCTGCTGCTATGTCCCCATACTCCACATACTTCTGGATAAATGCCACAAGTACAACACTATCTGATGGCAGAGCGAGAGAATAAACTGACTAAACCAAACGAGTCAGTCAGCACCACAGACATACATGGTGATTGAAACAAATATTAAATACAATCATTTGGGTTTGGGCTTGCATTAGCAAATAATTTGCCATTTAATTGATATCTCATCATACCCATGTGTCAGATCTTTAAATTTCTACATGCCACCAAATAAGATAAATAAATAAAATGAAAAGCTCGTGTGAACAGTGTAGGAAATGTACCCAATTTACAAATATTCAACTTGCTCTCCAGCAGGGCTTAAATGTTTTCTACGCATAATACCTTTCTGTCCAAACCTTACTATGCAAATCCAGGTACATAAAGTTAGATACACAAATCACGCAACTACTGACAGTAAATCGTAAGTCAATTTACTATAAAGCAATTTTTAGTGGGCATAATTTTTCCCAAATGTTTATGTTAATGACATGGTTGTGATTGTTTATCTTCACAGAAGAGTGAAATCTTGGTTGAATATTTAATGTTGCAGGACACAAAAGCTTCTTCCGCGTTGTGTCGAGTTGACTGATATTTGATTTTATTATTACAAATGTGAAAAAAATAACCAAACATTTGGTGTAAATACCTATACAAAACATTTAAGGTCATTTCAGAAAACGTTCAGCAATCTGGCCTAACCTTATCCCAGAGTTCATTCTGTGAATATTTTATGAAACTCAAGTCAATAACTCAAATAGAAAGTTTTTAAATCATTCAAACACAGTTCAATCCAAAAAAATCTTACTTTCATATGTAAACATTGAGAAAAATATTTAAAGGCCTTGATTCCAGCACTAATCTTATATAGTAAGCCACAATGCTGCTATAGGAGCCACAATTGTGAATATTCGAAAAAGTGCTGCAGTGTGTAACACACAGTGCATCTGAGCTGCGGTGTTCAGGCAGTGTTCATTAGTGTGAGGTTGTGAACAGTACAAAGTATGTTCAGAACCAAGGCTAAAGTAAAAATCACTTGACACACATGGGCAAACACTGTCAAAAACAATTGATTTGTCATCATTCTGTATGCCCAACATCTTCAATATTGTCAAGGTTTTCGTACCTCAGCCCCCCATATCTGGAGCCACAACCCACATCTAACTCTATAACAACCAGAACCTCTAGTCATTTGACACTACTTAAGGTCTTTTCTGACAAAAATTCCAACCTACTTGATGTTTAAAATAGATTCCAGCAAGACCTGAGCATGAGGACCAAGTTCAGAACCCTCGGCGTTTTCCTAATGAGAGTTGTCTCCTGAATATTTCATTACACCTCTAGAGAAGTTCACCTCATGATATTTTACACATTCAAAAAGGCAAAAAATTAATATTGGCAGCCCCATGCAGTGTAAAAAAAAAAGGAGGGAGGACTTATGCCAAAGCAAAGAACATTTTTAGACTCTGAAAGTCTTGCCATATCACAAAAATGGAAATAGAGAGCATGCCCATTGCCACTATCACTTCGCTTATAGACAGAACAAAAACGAAACACAAAAGAAAGCATAACGAACTTTCAAAGCCCATCTGAACAAAAGAGAGACATGGATGTCTCTGCCTCCGTGTCTTTTTCCACTTCTGTGGCTCCCAGTCTCCATTCAGGAGAAGTGGAGACAGTTCATCTCTGGGGCATCTGCGCGCTGCTTTCATTTGAAATCCTATCAGATGGAAAAGTGACAGGCATCGCCAGTGTTAATTAGAATTAATCTCATGAAAACATATTTCCCCTCTTGGAAGCCTCAGAGAGGAATTACTTCCCTCAGGTGGATTAATTGCTAAACGACCAAAGCAGGTGGCTTCCCAACATCAGTGTCACTTGGTGAATCCTGCCCTGTTGTAAAGGACATGGCATAAAGGCATTCAGTCTCCCGCTTCCAGCCAAGAGTTGACCATTTCTTCAGGCCCCAAAGCCTGTGACTAGTGACATTCTTCATCCAATCAAAACGTCAATATTGAAGAGTTTAAAAACAAAACATGATAACTCTTTTTTTAAGGAAAAGTTTTTCTTTACAATATTTCTGCATTAGACTGTTCTGAGAGTCTAAGACCATCCCTAAAGGTCCCTTTTCTGACGTTTCCCACTCTTCAACCTCCCTGTAAAAGTTGTCCATGGGTATAAGCCACTTGTGTGAGAGAAACACTGAATGAACCCACTGACCATCTCAATACATTGAGAGTTCCAAACACTCCTCTTCCTTGCATGAAAGATCCTTCTCTTATCTCCAGTTCCTGCACAAACAGATCACACTGTTTCACAGACAAAATAGGTCAGTGGGCTATGCTTGGAAGCCTAGCAACAACGGTGCTCCTTCCCAGTCATTTTAATGAAATATACAGCAAAGATCTGTGGGGTTTATGCATCAGCCTACATGTTGGCAGACACAGTGCCTACTGCCATATGGGGTAGTCTTCACAACGGCAACCTTAATTTATTTGAACAGATTTGTGTCACTGTCCCTCTTAGGAAAAGGAGCCAGAAAAAAAAATACTATTTTTGTTCAAATATGTTCTCCTCCCTAAGCCAGGCTTCTCATTGACTAAACTGTTGAGCATTGCTCTTTAAGGATTAAAACATTGCTCTCCAAGAAAGTAATCAGTAACGCAGCCAACACAGTGACAAGGATTACTTAAGGTAATTAATAAGCCTTTGCCACCAATTAGTACATTATTTGAGTGAAGAATCCGAAGGAAGGGACATTAGTCTGGGAGGCTGAAAGAATCAAAGAGATGAAGGGCACAGGTTGAGAACGGACTAGCTATTTGGTAGGAACAGCACCTAGCAGCACAGGGAGGGAACTCGAGGAGGAAATGCTAAAGACCACAGTAGAGGAGGACCCATGACCTTTCATACTTTTGCCTAATAATATTTTTTACTTTTAAAATATTGTGTCTTCTCTCTGTGTGTGTATATACACACAAATATATCATATACATATGCATCACATATGCAGAGAAAGAGAGAGAGAGCATTACTATAGAAAAGCTCACAAAACATCCCTAAGAAATATGTCACAACATCCCATATAACCATGCTACAAGGAAAGAATTATGAAGACTTGGTGAATAAAAGATGCCTCTGCCATGTTTATGCGCTTCCCTGGTACCTTTTTTTGCTAACATCATAATCATCCCGTATCCATGAAGCTGGATACTAGCTGTGGAATGTGAGATCCAGGGATACCCAATATCCATGTGTCTATCATCTCCTCTATTGAAAGTGATCAACCCCCATCTTCCATACAAAATTCATGCTTACATAGTCAACTGGTCCAAATCAATTCACATTCACAGTCTAGAAGAAATACTAATCTTTAACTTTGGGCCACTCTAAACAGAATATTAAAATGCCGATGGAATAAACTTTCTCAGTAGCATGCCACACTCTAGCCAAACAACAGATACTAAAGAAAATATGAATTTTCTATTTTTTATGGAACAAAACATTCAAGTTTGCTTCTCATTAATCAATTTTAAATGGAAACCAGAAGAAATATAGTAGTCTAATACTTTAATGATATGTTTTTAAAAGCAAGCCAGTAAGATGGCACTAGGCAGATAAATAGCGCTTGCCCCTGATATCTAGTGACCTAAGTTCAATTCCCAGATCCTACAGTGGAAGGAAAGAAGAGATTGTCCTCTATCTCCACACACATGCTATGGCATGCACATGCCTGTGGTGGTTTGGATGGAAATGGCCCCTGTAGGCTCATATACTTGAATACTTGGATCCCTCAATGGTAGAACTGTCTTGGAAAAGGTTATCACGTATGGCTTTGTTGGAAGAGGTGGGTCACTGAGGGTGGGCTTTGAGATTTCAAAGCCTAGCCAGGTCAGGCCCAGTGTCTCTTGGTCTTTCTGCCTGTTGCTTATGGATCAAGTGTAAGCTTTCTGACTGCTCCAATGCCATGCCTGCCCTCCTGCTACCATCCTCTACACCAGGGTAATCGTGAACTTGTGAAACTGTGAGCAAGTCTCCAATAAACTGTTTCTTCTATAAGTTGCTTTGACCATAGTGTCTCCTCACGGGAATAGAAAAGCAACTAATACACAGGTGCCAGAACTCACACATCACATTATTTGCAGACCCATTTACAACAATAATAAATAAAATAAGCCACTGCTTTCCTTTGCAGCACATACTGATATAGTAGGTACTGCTAGCACAATGTGCAAATTTGTAAGGCAAATTCTAGAGTTTTCAAAATAAATTGAATTTGCATATAAAAATAAATCAATTATTAATTCTGAAAAAAAATAACAATGAGATATAAATGTTTGTGCACTCTAAAGGGATAAATAGATTAACACAACCTGGAAAAGAGTTTGTTGATAGCTGCTAACACTTTAAAAGTGTTCCTCGCTTTCATTTAGCAATCCTGTTCTAGGAACGCATCCCAAGGGAAGAAATATGATCTACAATTTAAGAACAGGAATACTGGCAACTGGAGAAAATGGCTGTCATTGTTGAGTGTGAAGACACAGAGAATAAGTAGTATCTAACAAGGGGGATGGCTAAAACTGTGATGTTCATCTATGAATATCCTACAATATTCCTTTGTAGTGAATACTAGAGAATACTAGAGTAAGGGCAGAAAATGCATACAAAGCTTGAAGGTGATTTTTTAATTCATCAACTA
The DNA here is from genome assembly GCF_900095145.1 of Mus pahari. NCBI lineage: Eukaryota > Metazoa > Chordata > Mammalia > Rodentia > Muridae > Mus > Mus pahari. The sequence goes on from NC_034597.1 coordinate 89,814,116, forward strand.
CATATAACAAAGAAAGGACCAGAAGAAAGCATCAAAATTGTTTATCACTGGCACAGGGAATCCAAGATAATTAAATTAAATCTCCATCACCTTTTGTTTTTCCTGCATTTCCTAATAGTGCACAGAAAGACACACTTCTTTTAGAACCTTTAAAAAGTATAGAAAAATCTGTCACTTAAATAAATGAAGGTCATCTTTTAAGAAAATAAATGTTTTCTCTCTTTTTTGCTGAGAACTTTAAACTATTTCTTCCTGAATGAAGAGTTTAATTTCAGTTTGCATTTGGGACTTAATGGTCTTTTTACTTTCTAGACACATGATTTTAAGGTGGGAAGAAATGAGGAGAGTTATGGCAGAAACACTGTGTCAAGTTCACACCCGCAGGACTTCGGTCCTCAGCTCACTGAGCCCTGTTCCTGTTCCCTCAGGGCGTCTTGCGCTCCTCACGTGGCAGAGGATGGTTAGTTAACTCAATGGACATGTTGGGTTGTGCGTTTTTTCAGCACAGTGCATTCTGAAGAGAATTGGGAATCTTCGAAGAAAGGGGGAAATACAAGTTCTTTGTTAATAGAGAAAGTTTTTCCCTCTTACAACAAAATGACAGTGAAGATCTGAATCCATGCAATGTCACATTTCTTTAAAGACTCTCTTTGTGGTTGTCAACTTGACCACATCTATAATCAACTAAAACCGAAGCAGTTGGGCATGCATATATGTGGTTTTCTTCACTGGGTCATTCTAGGTGGGAGACCTGGCCTAAATATGGACCATACTTTCTGCTGCAAACCCACATAAAAGATCACAGAAAAAGAAACTTTTACTTTCTGCCTTTTTGCCTTCGTTTTCCTTTGCAAGTTCGTTTATCCTCCAAGTGTGGACCTCTTTCCGTGGTGTTAGAACCTACATCTTCAGGATTCCAACATAGACTCAATACCAGCAGTTCTCTAAGAGACAACTGGACAGAACATCTGCCAGATTCTTTGTCTTTATACGGAGAGATGGCCACTGTTGGATTACCCAAACCACCGTCTATAAGCTTCTAATAAATTAATATATAATTATATATTTATGTATGAATATATGTGTTTATATATTTGTACATTTGTTCATTGTATCAATTCTGTTCTTGTAGAAAACCCCGACTAACATGTTTCTTAAGGAAAAGCTTTTCGAGTGTTGTATTGTGTTCCCATCTTCAGAGACAAGAACTTGGAGAAAACATACTTGTCATATGTGGCCCAAGATTGAAACTGAACAAAGAGTATCTCTTTGTACAAGATACATGTTAGTCCCAGAAGTCTTTTCCTCTTTGTCCACTTTCTACTCTGTTCATCTGGTGACCACGGGATCCTGTACCCCTGTTCTTATGTCCTCTACAACACCCCAACATGTCGACCCACACCCCAATATGTCGACCGACACACCCACTTCTCATGGAACATCTCCCACAACTGGTCAGGGAAACTCCACCTTGCTCCTCTACCATCCAAGTTCCTGCTGCTGTCTGCACTGCCCTTCACTCCAGCCAATTATAAGAAACCCTTTGTGTTCAACCACAGCTTCGTTCATTCTCAAAGTCGTCGCTGAGCCCTTTCCAGATCCTGTCTAGCTTTTGTTACTGCTATTTTGATGTCAATTAGTTCACATGTCTAAAAGCAACATGAGAACTAGACATTAAATGGCATCCAGTTAGCTTCATTTCATCTTGCCAAACTTCTTTTAAGAACCCCCTCTCATTATATATTTCAGAAATGCCTAGCCCTGGCTGAGGTCCAGTTCCAACAGAGCAAGGCTCTGTTACAGCTCAGGAGAAGCTGGGCAAGTTTTCTCTCCACCTTAATCTCCACATCATTTCTGCCCCAGATTCTGTTCATATTCAGTCTGAGAAACTTGTGAACTTGAACCTGACAAGTTTCCTTTCATAATAAACTGATTCTGTTTTCCACCTTTAGTGTTACACATGTAAGGAAGAAATAGAGCTTTCAAGTTTTTGGGGTTTTTTTTCTTTCATTTTATTTTACTCTTGAATTAAACCATCACAGTTTATTGATCAGCATCGCTCTAGCCACTTATGAACGATCGTAACTAGATATTGGTCCACTAATGGAACATAAACCAGGGGGTAGGTACATGGGAACAAAGGCAGCTTCCCTCCTCGTGTGGATTTTACCTCCGTAATAAGCCTCTGTGCGTCAAATTGATTAGATTTCTTGTAAAAGAATAGCTGCCATTGCAAATCCAAAATAATAGATGGTTGACATGTGACACTAATAGTAGCCAATAAAACAGCTAGGGGAAAATTTTCCCAAATGCTTTGTAAATTGATTATCTATAATACCGTATGATAAATTGACCCATAATGTCATCTGATGGCTATTTATTAAGGCAGAAATTCAGCCTGGTAATTTGAGAAACAAAATCCTAGCACTCTAAAGATGATGGGAATATATTTCTGAATCTTCCAGAATGGAAGGCATTAGCAAGGTTTAAATAAGCTTTAGTTTTGCCCACGAGCCTTAAAACATGACTTTTTAGTGACATTAATTTGGACAAGTGATAAAACTACTGTGTGTGGGTGCTTTGTGGAATTTTTAGTTGCATCTCAAGCTACAATTATCTGATTCTATGGAGGGGGGCAGAAAATAAGGAAAGAAGGAGAAAGAAAAGGAGGGAAAGAGGGAGGAAGACAATGGGGGAAACAGGAAAATGGAAGAAAGGGAGAACAGAGGTAAGAGAGGAAGAGACAGACAGACAGTTGGACAGCAAAGGTCAGCCTCCTAATTTCATCAGCCCAGACAGGCAGAGGCAGCATGAGTTATTCCCAAGTTTTCCTCCGTGGTTAACTTGCAATTCAGTCATCACCTAAACCAGTCCACTCTGTTCTTCTTGCCTCTTCACAGGGTCTTTATATTTTCTCAAACAAAAGGCAACCTCGGTCACAGTCACCATCCTCATCCTCTGTACTGCCCTCTCTACCACATGACCTCTGAACTGTAAGACTTCTTCAACCTGGCATGAATCGGCCTCACGTTCTCATTCTAGCGGCTGTTTCTATACTCAGAATGCTTCAGTGGATCTCTGACGCGCTGGGTCTGCTGGACCAGCTCTAGGCTCAGGGAAGGCAGAATGCAGATAGTAATAGGGGGTCCTCATTCTGTGTTTCCTGGATAGAAAACAGCGGGAGTCTGGGACAATTGCAGTGGTCCCCAGTCTCCTTGGTACCCAGGTGCCACCTGTGAACCACTGGGAGTTGGGAATGGTACCCTGATCCACACTTCCCCTCAAGGACAGGGGTGGGACTCTGTTTGGTTTACAGTGAGTGCCAAGACTATGGAGGGGCTAAGAAAAAAAAAAACCTTCTCCCAGAGATTTAGGCATGGCTCTTTACAACAAAACCCTCCCCACCTGTCCAAATTGGTTGTCCTTGTTTGTCCAAATTGCTTTATTTGATGGCAAATGCAAATACATACACCTTATTAAGGTTGACCCAGGGATTCAATCCCTTTTTCTGAAAGGAATGCCCAGGAAGGGAACCTCATTGGCTGAACACTTGTAGCCTATCTAGATACCTCATTAGCATAGAGAATAGGGGTGAGGGTTAATGCTGTTGACTGATTACCATGGTCCTCTCAGTGGGGTGTCCTGGTTAAGGGTTACAGAGGACTTAGTTTGACAGGGAGCTGGCCTCACTCCAACCATATTCAACTCTGAGTTTCATGGGGTTTTGTCTCACTCAACCTTCCCAGTTCTTCTGTTGGTGGCCTTTGCCTCACAAGTCTTTATTGATAAGAACAATTTTGTAGTTGTTTCTCGTCTATTATACATATATGCATAAGACTTGGAACTTGGCTATAGCATTCTACTCTTTGCATAGTCCCTTGCCCCATAACTACTGAAAATATTGTTACATCTCTTCTATTCAGTCCTACTTTATTTTACTCAGGCAGAATCCATCACCTATTTTTCTATATTGACTATATTAAACTGACAGACAGCAATCCCCCCTCCCACACACCTGGGACCACTGAACAACTGAATAAAGAAGAGATGCAAAGGCAGGACTAAAGTGTGGATACACTTGGGCAGAGGCCAGGGATAGGTCTAGGTGGTACAGCGAGGAATTGAAGTATAACGGTTTGGGGGATTAGGGTGTTATGTGTTCTTTTGTTTATTTTCTTGTTTGTTCTGTGACAGTGTGTCATGGTGTGGCTGAGGTTAGTCTTGTACCCACTGGATAGAACAGAATGTCTTTAAGTCATAACAGTTCTCCTACTTGAGCCTCCCAAATGCTGGGACTGAAGTGATACAGCATGAAGCCTGGCTAACATAGAAGTTTGAAGAAATCCTTAACTCATCTCGCCAATAAAAAAGACAAAAGAGATGCATTCAAATCTACTGTGCTTTCATTTCCCTTCAATCATACTCTGCGTTGTCTTTAATTTTAACTTCATTTTTACATAAATAGTCTTTAATGCTCTTGCATTCACTTTTATGCTACATAAACATGTAGACTACCCTTCTAGATGTTTCTGTAACAGGCAGTATGGAGAATTCTCTACTGCTTTTTCCACAGACACCCCTTACACACTGGTGGAATGTATACCAGTCTAACCACTAAGAAAATTAGTTTGTAAGTTGCTCAGAAACGTACAAGTATATTTACCATACAATCACATCTATAATTACTGGGAGGATGCTAAATCAGTATAGTGCAAAATACGTAAATATCAGTGCTGCACTATTCATATTAGCTAAGCTGTGAACCTAACCTAGGTAAAGAAACAAATTATTTCAAATACACACACACACACACA
>NC_034597.1:89819064-89825762 GCF_900095145.1 Mus pahari
ATATATATATATAAATACACACACACATACACATACATATAAGCACACACACATACACACACATACACACATATATATAAATGCACACACACATACATATAAACACACACATACACATGTATATAAATACACACACACATACACACACATACACATATATATAAATACACACACATATACACACACATATATAAATACACACACACATACACATACACACATACACACACAAATATATAAACACACACACACATATATATAAACACTCACATATACACATATATATATAAATACACATACACACATACACATATATATATATAAATACACAGACACACAGACACATATATATAAATACACACACATTATAGATAGATAGATAGATAGATAGATAGATAGATAGATAGATAGATAGATGATAGATAGGTAGATAGATAGATAGATAGATAGATAGATAGATAGATAGATAGATAGAAAGAGAGAAAAGTGGAAGGCAAAATATACAAAAAGAACATCATATGCCTTGGAGAAGTCATTATGATACCCAGTACCATGTATAATGAATTTATAGCAATTCAAAAATTATTAGTCATAATTAAGAAGATGATCTGTCTTCAATGGTTCCTGTTTCCTGATGCCCTTCAGAATCTTTCCCCATTGTATATACACTATACCTACTGAGTAGCCCAAACACAGTATCTATAGCAAGCACAACGAGATGCCATCTCATGATTCCAATCCCTAGACTGACTTCTACCTAGTAAGTTCTCTCTACTGCCTTCTCCATTTGGATATTTTGAGGAAGTAAGACTCTTGCAGGGACAAATAAGATTTTGAATAGATGGCAAAAACTGGGGGTGGCCTCGGGCTAAACACCAGCAAAGGACTGAAGCCCTAACACAAACAGACCTGGGAGAATCTGGATGTTGCCAATATTTAAGGATAAACACAGAAATAGATCCTTTAGAAAACAAGCCTTCAGTAAGACCACAGCTTGACCCTACACCTTGACTTTTAGCCTTGTGGGAAACCCTGAAGCACAGGACCCTGTAAAACTATGTCCAGAGTCCCAACCCACAGAAGCAACGAGATAAAATATCTTAAACTGCTAAAGCTATGGGGTAAGTTATTGCACATAAATACAAGACCACATCTTACCCAAGCTGGTTATCTATGTAGCTTTCCTAAAGCAGAGGCTCTGAACGGTAAAACTAGGACAAAATAAAAGTCAACACCTAGTTTGCTGATTGGCAGACTGATTAAATTAATGACTATCTTTACTGGGCTAATTTTTCTGTTGATGCAGAATATAAATATCATTTACCTTCCTCCATGTAGCTGAGTTAACCTTTCACACCAGAGACAATGTTTGAACCTTTGTCTGTATCTTGTCACTTGCATTCCCCTTATTGTTCTTAAAAGAAACACTTTCCTGCTATCTTAATTTTTTTTGTACCTAAACAAAGGGGCACATAGCTCACTGAGTGATAATTGAAAGAAACTGTAGAGTTGCTTTTGAATAATCATGCCAAATAAATAAATGTTTCCTCTACAATTAAAATGTGCCTTATGACAAAAGGATAGAGATGCTATCCATGTTGATTAAAATGTTGTTAGCAGAAATTAACATAAAGATTAAACTAACTTGACTCATACCAAGAATGTATTACATATTAATAGGCCGACTTTCAGTCTAGAGTTTTAAGTAGATAACCAAGCATCAGTTCTTTTCCCATTTTATAATCTCTTCTTCTCAAGAGTTCCACCATGTAATAAGATGTCTATTGGTATGACAGATATTATATCCGAACACAAGAACATACTACACTTGACCTTAGCCAAAAGGCCGAGAAGTGATACACAAGAACATACAATGGAAGGAAAATATATCTTCCTTGTATCTCTTTTAGTAGAAAAGGTCCCCAAAATATTTAACAGACTTCCATCTATCTCTTAAAGTCCAAAGCCAGATCTTGCAATATGTCACCAAATGAACTTTGGTAAGCAAAAGAGAACAGCAGGATTACTAGGAGAAGAGCTGAACACCTGAGCAAAATAGAAGTAACAAAATGTCCATTTACATCCTCAAAAGCTGACACACAACATTGCATGACTAATGGACTACAGACATGTGGCTATGAGGCTTCGATGGAAGGGGTAACTCTTGCCACATGAATGATTTGAGATTGGAATTAGTTGAGAAACATACATGTTGAATTGAAACACCCGAATTACAGGAGAATGGCTTGTCTTTGATTCCATGAAGCCACCATTGATTGGGCTTGTACGGGTTAAAAGAAAAGAACAGGACAGCCCCTGGAAACCAATATTATAGCTGAATGGCTCCAGAAGCGCCAACCTGGGATCAGATAAGCAGCCAAGTTCATTAACTTGTCTCATTGCCACAGTTGGAAGAAATAGATCATGGTTGTTAAGAACATGAGATCTGGGGATCGAACCTAACTTGAGTTTTGGCCCATGCCTTATTTGGGATGCCTGGTTTAACCTCTATAAATCAAAATGTCTCTATCTTTAAAATGGGGATCATCAAACCGACCACACAGGGTTGTTGCAAAAGTTAAAAGAAAGAATGTCCATGCATTACTTGATCAATACATCTCTTAACCACCATTATAATTTAAAATGTCCCAAGAAACATGTCCTGGCCACATTTAATCAATTGATCTCCTCTATCTTCCTCAGATATGCTGTGAGGTAAGATAGACTTCTCGTGTGAGGAGTGGAGGGTGGGATAGATGAAAAAGGTTCCTGAAGCATTGCCCCATTTCAAACTGGGTTCCAATGGACTGCCTCCTCTCCTCAGGCCAGGAGACACAGGCTGTTCAACACAGACCCTTATGCAACATACACTGCTTATGCCTTTGCCTCATCAGTCTTTTCTAGGAGCTCAGATGTATTGCAACTTTACCAACTGGCATGCTATTCTGCCCTTCCAACTGAGGCTCTCTGTATTTGCCCAACCTCATTCTCCTGGCTCTCACAAAGCTGAAAATATCTTTAAAATTCAGAATATATTTCATCCCATGATTCCTTGAGCAAATGTGAATAACCTCATAGAAAACTGAATATGGCATAGAGACGAAGATTTAAAGAGGCATTTATTTCTTTAGTTTTATTCGGATTTACAATTGGCTTTTTATATTTGATGGATGTGCCCTGGTGAATCACCTTTACTCTACTAGAAAGGAATATAAATTCATTCTCAGCCCCCTCATGATTACAAACTCAACCTGTTAAATTGTTTTTCCCCACCACAATCACAGGGTTCTGATCTTAGAAACCTACTTAGTAAGCTGTGATGAGCACACAGCCAAGCTCAGGTTATTTGAGGAGCATAATCTCTAGACTAGATTCAAGGTGACATTTCCTGGTATATCTTTCCTATTTTCATTCTGTTGTTCTATTCTTGCTGCTGTTCCAATACAACCTCCCAATTATCTTTAATAAAAATATGTTCAGTTATATGAGTATGAGCGATTCACCATCACCTATTTTCTGAAGTGGGATGTAATATTGCTTGTAAATACGGAGAGAAAGCAGAGGCTTAGCACTCTATCAAAAAATTATCCTCTTTGTTATCATATTGGATCAAAAGACTTCAATAACATCACATACTAAACTAGTAAAGTAACAAAATTTAAGAGAATTATAATATAAAAATTAATTAACATGAAGATTCTTAGAGAATCTCTTGATGAAGAACATGGTTAAGAACATATGAGAATTTATCAATTGTTCATTTGAATATATTATACTAACTGCTTGATTTGTGTTTAATGTGTTTAATGTGACCAAGAGTTACAAGGAAGAAAACCCTTTAAGCTTCTCAAAGTTCTTCAAGCCAAATTCTACTTCAGGGAGATTCCCCACCCCTGAGCTTTTAACCCTTTTATCAGCCATATTTCTATTACAATTGAAGGCAATTTTAAGAAGAGTTGGTAAAAAAAAAATCACTGTTCTTTATTTCCCAAGAAGTCAAAAGCAAGGTGAGTTTCAAAGCTGTTTCCATGGAAAGTCTCCAAGTTGGAATCAATGAAAAGATTTGTGGTTTACTCAGTTTTTATCCTCATTTCTTTATTTTCTCTCCCAACATAAAAAAAAATGCATTTCAAATACTAAAACAATGATATTCTGCCTGATATATCCCTACTTCCTTACCTCAGAGCTCAATTAGGAAAGAGTTGGGTCCTATCATTTTTAACTTTGCATAGTTTATTTTTTTAACAGTGCATATTTGTTTGCTTATAAAACATTGATAGAAACTTAAAACCAACACAAAAGATACAGATGGATGGGATCAAACACCTTCCTTGAGATAATAAGTAGAACATGTATGCTTTCTCTTAGAGCTAGCATCTCCTAGCCTGGAAAGGCTAAATAAAAATGTATGAGCAAATTTACTATAATATAAACAAAAGCATTAGGTGAGAGACTTCACTAATTATATATATATATTCCATGGCTTGTTCTTCAAAACATAGTTTTCCATGTATAATAAAGCTTTGAAATACAATCAAGTCATCCCTTAGAACATTGATAATATTAGGAGCACCATTCCAATTCTGAATATCAAAGCTCAACAGGCTCAGTTGTCAGAAGTTTGGTAAAAATCAAAGAAATGAGTTATTTTCTTCATTTACCTCTGTCTTTCAGGTCCTATCTTGTTTTCTGTAGAAAGAGCAGCTATCCAAGGATCATCACATCTTTATATTTAATATATAATCAATAGATCTCCTGGTCTCAAAACCAGTTCACCATTTAATGCCACCTCCAGGTCAGAACTCCTTGCTGTGTTACTAAACTTGATGCATAGCTCAGAAAATCATAATTCTTAGCATTCCAGAACTGTGTTCTAATAATTTTTTCTTACCTATTAACCTCAAAAATTAATTCCTTCTTGCTGCCCCAGACCCCGTTCCTGTAGATACAATCACGTAGAATACATGATTGTACATATCAGATTGCGCATAATCGCTTAGAGATTTCAGAAAATGGCAATTTGACCAATGCCAGGTTCTTGTACATGCTGCTTGCCTACATCTCAGAATGCTTTATTTTGTGTTAAAGGCCATCTCAACATCTACTTTGGGAGTGGTTACCGCTCTTTTGTATTTGGAACAGTTTGAAATCTTGTAATGGCTTTCACGACTTAGCAGTACATTTTGAGAGACTAGCACATTAACAGGAGTTGCGGTAGGAGCTGAAGCAATACCCCAGACGAAGTTCTGGCACTCGTGGACCTCGTATTGTACAGATGGGAAGACAGATAGCAAAGAAGTAAACAAAAATCCAACAAGCCAATTTTCAGAAGATAGCACGTGTTGCACAGAAAACAAAAACAGAAACATTGCAGCTTGAGCGAAATGCTTGGGACTGGGTAGAAAGGCTCAGAGCTGAATGATAAATGAGATGGTATTTTGCTCTTAGACATCCAGCCTCTCTAACGGTGATAATACTTCTAACCTGGCAGACAAACACATACTTCATTAAATAAAGGAATCTTTCCCTACATTAATCCCAAATTAGACTTGCTTTGCTTAGGGTTAAATTATACTAGGAACAGCAAATACCCTGGCAAGATGGGTTGGGTTGTGTAAGTGCTTGCTACCAACCCTGATGACCCATGTATGATTCCCCAATATTCATGTGTAGGAAGGGAGAATTTATTCACTCAAATTGTGCTCTGACCTTCACACATGCCAATAACACACACACACACACACACACACACACACACACACACACACATACACACATATTCACCATGCTTATATACACACATGAATTTGAAAAATAAGAAGGAAAAATATACAGTTACCTCTACAATAAGACAACCAACCTAAATTGGACAATAGCAAACTAAAAATAAATTGCACAAAATACAATGTGCTCATTTCTCTTTGATGTATAGAAAACATAAATGAATAAGACAAAAACAGTGTAACTCTGGCCAACAAATGAAGATAACATATTATAGGATCTTTAATTAAAACAGAAAAAGATACGTATTCAAAAATAGTGTTTCATGAAAATTAAGACATCAGGAAATGAGTTTCTGCTAAAAACAACAACCATTCTAGAACAGACAGTGTGAGTTCACCAGACCTAGTGCTCAGATCTAAGAGCAGTGAGGTGACCCCAGTCAGTCTGTGGAAAATCAACTTCTAACACAACAGAAGCTGATATCCTCTCAGCCAGATCATCTTTCCCAAGTATTTCAATAGAGGCAAAATAATAAAAATATATTAAAGTTTAGGCTGAACTATGCATTAAATAAAGAACAGAAATTAGCCCATATCCCTAACATTAAAAAATAATATAAGGAAGACAAGGAAATAATTACACATCAAGGTGATAAAATATATGTAGTCATTTAAGTTTATATAAGAACTTTCAAAGGCTGAACATGGAATTCACTTCTCTAGTAACAGTACGTGATATGTCGAGATAGGAAGATTATAAATTCAAGACCAGCCTGGGCTACATAGTGAGATTCCCATCTCAAAAATAAATAAATAAATAAACAAAGAAAGAAAGAAAGAAAGAAAGAAAGAAAGAAAGAAAGAAAGAAAGAAAGAGAAAGAAAGAAAGAGAAAGAAAGAAAGAAAGAAAGAAAGAGAGAGAGAGAAAGAAAGAAAGAAAGAAAGAAAGAAAGAAAGAAAGAAAGAAAGAAAGAA
>NC_034597.1:89825817-89836686 GCF_900095145.1 Mus pahari
GAGAGAAAGAAAGAAAGAAAGAAAGAAAGAAAGAAAGAAAGAAAGAAAGAAAGAAAGAAAGAAAGAAAGAAAGAAAGAAAGAAAGAAAGAAAGTCTTTTAGAAACCTGGGAAGAATATAGAGCAATGGTTTAGAACACACAATTATTGAAATCAAATAAACCAGGTCAAGAACTAAATTCCATCTTTGTCATATACAAATTAGGTGAACTAAATTCTCTCAACTGTAAGGTGGAAATAATAGGAAAACAGTGAGTGCAACTCACACAAAGCAAGTGCACAGCTGTGCATCTAACCCTACTACAGATGGTGTTTGCTGTTTGCAAGGTATCATAACTGTCATCCTTTTACTTGGTAACATTTTTTTGTAACCCCCCAAATCAATCCTTTTGGCATTTTCAAAGTCATTTGTAGACATGTGCTATGCAGTAAAAAGACAAAGGCTCTGCTTTCTCATTCCAGCTCTCGTGCAGGGGGATAGAGATGCTGTGGGCAGTCAGGGCACTGTGAGGGTGCCAGGGCCAGGTGGACGGAGTCTATACTCCAACAGAAGCATCTGTTGGTAGAGCACCTTCCAGTAAATCAAGGCAAGACACTGTGTTCTGAACTCTGTTTTCTCGTAAGAAAAGTTAACAGAACAGAGCCTGCGAGGGGGATTGACTTTAATACTTAAGTCTACATGAAGGACAAGCAGATGTGTGTCCAAATTTTCTCTAGTACCTGATGCTTAAGTATCCATCTATTTAGCATTTGTATATATGTATATATGTATTATATATATATAATTTGAAAGATATATATATGTATATATGTATTATATATGTATAATATATACATATTATACATATATAAATATGTATATATTAAACATATACATATACACCTTAAATAATAAGAATCAGCTATTTCAAATTCAATCATTTGCTCCTCACAAAATTCCTCTGAACAGTACAGACTGGGAGCAGCAGTGACCTCCACAGGGGCTGGTACTCATGAAGACAGCAATGTAATCATTCCATACTGGAACCTAGGAACCTAGAGACACACTTGGTTGGTGATGGAAGGAGATACCTCCCACATACAGCTGTTTCTCGGAATTCAAGGCTAGTTGACCAATAGCAGAAGAATCTGGACTTCTTTAGCCATGATTGAAATTACGCTACCTCTGCAGCAATGTTAGGTTTCCAGGGCAGGATCATTTTTGCTAAATCAAACTTATCAGGACTTTTACTGAGGATAGACCAAAGCAAGCTATTAAAAACCATGATTATATACCCCAGTCCAGGGGAATGCCAGGACCAGGAAGCAGGAGTGGGTGGGTTGGGGAGCAGGGCGGGGGAGGGGAATATAGGGGACTTTTGGAGAGGAAACTAGGAAAGGGGATAATAGCATTTGAAATGTAAATGAAGAAAATATCTAATAAAAAATAAATAAATAATAAAAATAAAAACACCTGAGGATTCTTTCCAAATGGAATTAGCGTCACCCATCCTAAAACATGGCAATGGCAATGATCGACACAGAGGTCTGAGGGCGAAGCCGAGTCAGAGAGGAAGCTCAGAAGGCACCAGCTACAATTTGGTCAACGGGAAAGTCTTTATCCTCAAGAAGGTAATTCAAGGTAGAGAAGCGTTATGGAAATATAGTACCCCCATTGGCTTATGCTTTGAATACTTGTTTTCCTTTTATTATTGGAACTATATTCTTTTCTCATACAATATATCCTAATTATAGTTTCTGTACAAGAGAAGGTCTGTTGAGACTCCCTATGCCCCATTAGTAGGGTCCTCACTAGAATCACCTTCTCGTAGATTTTTAAGAGGTCCCCATCATACTAGACACCACCCCTAAATGTTCTCCCAATCCCAGCTGTCTCTCCCTGACTTCTCTCCCTGCATCCCGTCTTCCTCCAACCTGATCTATCTAGACCTAGCCTCCAATTTACCCGTAAAATCTATTCTATCTGTTCTTCTCGGGGAGACCCATTCACTCCCCCCAGACCCCTCCTCTTTACCTAAGTTCTCTGGGTCTGCTGATGGTACCATCCTTGTATTTCTGGGTCTGGGTTGCCTCAGGATGATTTCCTTCCTGTTCCTAACATGTTCCTGAAATTTCCTTGGTGTCATTTTTGAATATACACTTCCCAGCCACTGGCACTATGTGGGGAAAGTAGTGGAACTTTGGAAGGTGGACCCAAGCTGCAAGAAGTAGGGCACTAACACTCACTCCACAGGAGAAAATTCTTGCCTAGCACTAGGAACTTGATCAAGGCCCCATTACAGGGAAAATCACAAGCCCTAGGAAGGAACTGAATAGTGCTGTTTAGCTAAATTCACTTAGTGTAAAGCTGTCCTGTAAATAATTATGTAGATAAACGCTACTCTCCGCCTTAATTAGAGAACCCTCTCTTCTCAGGGAGCGGGAGTGAATGCGGAGACGTATGGCTGCACAAGGTGCTGAGAATAAGCAAAAGATAAGTGCTAAGCCCCGAACGCGTCATTTACAGCATCCTCTCTCCATGGCTCAAAGAGCTTTGAGTAATAGGGCATGGAAAGAATGTAAGCGCCTGGATATAAACAGCAGAGCCATGAAACAGTATCTTAACATCTAAGCAAGACACAGTCATTGTGGTCACAGACCCAGGCAGCTGCAGATGCCTTCACTCAGTCTGCACGAGACTGGACCCATCAACAGGACATGAACGGAGCGAGCAGCTGGGGACTTGGTGTCCCAGCTCCTCATTTCTGAGCTATTTGCCCCTAATAGATTCACGAACGCAGGAAATCACTGCCTTTAGTCAAGTACCCACTCATGACCCCATCAAACTCCAAGCGATAATTCCAATCCAGTTGTCACACAGATGGTCCTGGTTAAATTAAATGGGTCACAGAACAAGACCAGAACTCGTGAATCTGGAAAGGGGCTGGTGGGGATGGAGGAGGTGTGTGTTGGCACCGATAGGAAGGAGATAAAAGAGTAAGAGGAAAGAGAATAACAGAATATACTGTGCACACGTCGGAAACTGTCAAATAACAAAATTAATCATTTTTAAATGGAGCTTTAAAAAGTGAAGAGCAAATCCTTTGGGGACTTGCCCGCCACTCTCTGTGGTTCCTGGCCCATCTACATGAGAACTAGGACATCCTGCCACATCTTGGCCAGCGTGGGCCAAAGACATGAGACAAAATAATGCTGTCCTCTTAGTTATCTGTGGAGGTAAATGGTTTACAGCCACAAAAGAATAGCTAATACATGAAGCAACATAGAAAACTTCCCCCACGGACTGCAGAGCTAGGGCTTAATACGAGCTTTGGCTAAATGGGAAACATATCTTTATTAATCCCCGTCTGTCTCTTCTAAATGTGTTCCTTTACAGGCTACATTCATGCCTCACACAGTTGCAGAGGAGGGGTAAGTAGTTTTTGTGATTTCTGATATGCAAATCCCTATCTTAAGGAAATGAAGTAGCTATGCCAGGGTGCTAATGGCGTTCAGTAGGAAGCCTGTCGTCCAGTATTCTGCCTGAGAAGCCCTCAGCTGGACAGCACAGGAGCCCAGATGCCAAGCTGTGGGCCACTGTCTCCAGGCAGCACCATCTGCTTTCTTGAAAATTTCCCAGGGCATTTCGTTGGCAGCTTTAGGGTGGCCTTGAGGTCGGGGCATGCGGGATGCTGCTGGGAGGTTGTCTGGCTGTTCTTCACACTTGGAAACTCGTTTTCTATCATTTACTAGAATTAGCATTTGATGAGACTGTCTTTCTTTAAGGACAATAGTAGTCGAAGTCTCCTTAGCAGGAACTTAGCAAAAAATAAATAAATAAAATCGGGCTCAATTATCTCTCACTGTTGGGAGAATTGTGTTTCTTCTTAGGATAGCTAAACACAGGCTTTACATGGAGTGTTTGGAAGACCTCGAGTTTGTGCAAAGAGTCTGAGTGAAAAAGAAATTGTAAAAAGGAAAGGGAAGTGTCCAGAAATGCCAGCAAGTGTGAGGGATGCTGGGATGATGCACATACAGCTCTGAATAGCTCCACACACATTGAGCAGCAATGCTGAGAAGTAACATTTAAAAATAACAAGCAGGGTATTAGGGAGACAGCTAAAGTAATAGCAGAAGGGCATAAGAACCTGAGCTCAATCCCTGGGAATTTAAAGAAAGGGAGGAAGGAGGAAGAGTAGGGAGGCCAGGGCAGAGAGGGAGAGAGCCAGGTGTGATGGCCAGGGAGAGCCAGGTGTGATGGCCAGTGTGAGGCAGGTAGCGACAGGAGGACCCCTGACGCTGGCTGGCCTATGTCACTTGTCAAATTCCAGGCCAATGAGAAACCCTGTCTCAAACAGGTACATGGCTGTGCCTGGGAAACGATACTGAAGATTACCTTCTGGCCTCCACGTGCGCGCACATCTCCACGAAAGTGAATACACCCTAATCGAAACCAAGCAACAGTTTTAACATCATCTAGCCCACTATTCGCAAATTCAGGGAAGCAGAGTATTTGCTTTAACACTTGCCACCTCCGACACTGTAAGTTGTATAACTTTGCTCTCTAAGTGAATGCCCACAGTCATCTATAGGATGGAACACAGAGACCCCAATGGAAGAGCTAGAGAAATTACCCAAGGAACTGAAGGGGTCTGCAATCCTATAGGTGAAACAACAACATGAACTAATCAGTACCCCCCAGAGCTCATGTCTCTAGCTGCATATGTAGCAGAAGATGGCCTAGTCGACCATCATTGGGAAGAGAGGCCCCTTGGTCTTGCAAACTTTATATGACCCAGCACAGGGGAAGGCCAGAGCCAAGAAGTGGGAGTGAATGGGCAGGGGAGCAGGGTGTGGGGAAGGTATAGGAGACATTCAGGATAACATTTGAAATGTAAATGAAGAAAATATCTAATAAAATAAGTTAAAAAAAAAAAGAGGCAACAAGAACACTTCAAGACACATCAGTCATCCATGTGGCTGGGTGGACTAGGGGCTGTCCTCATGGGCTACACGGAAGAGACAAGTGTCCTTCTATTTATACCCATTTGGCATTTGTCTTCATGAGATGAACAGACTTCATTTCTTCTCATTTTTTCTCAGTTTGGCAAATATTAACCATGTCTATACTGATACCATCAGTGTGTCACATTCAAGGTAGATCTGAGTGATCCAAGTGAATAGGCCGGCTGTGCTCAGACTGAAATTAAAGCGGCGTTCATATCAAACGCCTTAGGTGTCACGCCTGAGTCATTATGAGTGTGCGGATTTTCTATGAATGGCTTACTGACTACTAAATGTTCTCCTCCCTCATCGGGAAAACAAGGAAGTCTTCTTTCAGGACACAGAACAAATCTTTTTGGGGAAAGGGTGGCTCAAGACCTAAGAAGTGCTAACAGGAAGAAAGATCAAGAACAAACCCAAGGCTTGTGACAGCCCACCACTCGGTGACATTCTGTACACTAGGTTTGATTAGCTTAAAGAGAGGAACCATTTCAAATAACTGCTCTCTCCATGATCATTCAAGTGTCCAAGTATATCATAGACCCGTAACAAATTTCAAACAAAGAACAAGACTGCCTTTCACTAAGTTAAAGCAATAAAACCATGTTCAGACAGTGAACACTCAGCAATAATTTTTGTGGCTTGAATAAAAGAATTTTTCATTTCTATACATCAAGGATCAGTCACGGCTTCACAACTCTACAAATATTTATTTTTAAGAAAATGCCCACCAGAGTCTAAAGACGGAGGAAACGAGAGCACAGACTATTGATGAACTCCCTATATACACAGTACAATAATCTGAACCAAAAAAAAAATGGCTCCCACAGGCTCAGATATTTAAATGCTTAGTCTCTGGGGAGTGGCACTATTTGTTTGAAAGGATTTATAGAATTAGTAGGTGTGGCCTTGTTGGAGAAGATGTGTCACTACTGTTCGGCTTTGAAGTTTTAAAAGTCCATATCAAGCCTATAACATCTCTCTCTCTCTCCCTCTCTCTCTGTCTCTCTCTCTCTGTCTCTCTGTCTCTGTCTCTGTCTCTGTCTCTGTCTCTGTCTCTCTCTCTCTCTCTCTCTCTCTCTCTCTCTCTGTTGATAAGGATGCTGCTCTCAGCTGCTGCTTCAGCGCCTGCCTCTATGCTGCCATGATGACAATACGCTAGGTGACTAGTGACTAAAACACAAAGCAACTTGCTAGAATCTAAGCCCGGTGCCCAGGAAGATCACAAAGCACAAGTCAAACTGCTTCTAACCTCAAGCGCTGCTACTAACAAGGACAAGGTAAGTAAATGTGGGGGGAGGGAATAAATGCATTTTTCTAATTTAATTCTCAGTATAATCACTGAAGGGAGAAACTAGATTCCCTAATATTTCCAGAAAAAAAAAAAACAAAAACAAAAAAAAAAAACACTACCTTGCGCTCTCCCAGGAACTGAAAGGCTTTGTTGCACTGTTGTCTGTCACCAGTTACCTGGCTGCTTTATGTATTGTAAACCATCTTTCAGATAATTGGTCTTTCCATGATTATTTTTCATTAAGGAGAATTTATCAAATATATCCATACAAGGCTGTCATTTTTAGTTTCAAATTCCTATGTAGCTATTTGGATGATTATCAAAGCTAGAGTATAATTCCAAGTTTAAGGTAGCATACTATAACTCTAAAATTAACCATGAAACACCCACCCTCTCTTGAACCAGAACCTGGCTCATCTATGTCACTTTTACTCATTCAAGAAATTGCCCTGAGGGCTAAGGAGATGGATTACTGCAGAACAGGGCTTGTTGTACATGCATGGGAACCTAAGCTCAAATCCCTAGCTCCCATGGAAAAGAAAAAGAACAGGATTAAGAACAGAAGTTACACAGAGAAACCCTGTCTCAAAAAACCAAAACCAAACAAACAAAAAAGAACGCCCAGGAGGGCTTGGGGATTGAGAGACGTGAGGGACTCTCGCATGAGTTAGCTGCCAGCCTGAATCCAGGTTGAGTGAGAAACCTCGTCCCTTGGAAATAAGCAGAATATGATAGAACACTCAATATCCCCCTCCAGCTTCTCTTCATGCCTCATCCCATGCCCAGGCACACACCACACTCATACACACACACACACATGCACACACTCACTCACCAAAGAGGAAGGGATTCAAAGACCTCAGTGCCTGATTAGTGGCTTGTTCTCTAAGTCTGCCCTTGACAAAGCCCTACTTTCTCCCCTGCTTGCTCTGGCTCTAACCACACTGCACACATGGGCACGAATCCATGCTATTTCCAAATTACTTCATTTTAAGCAGATCACTTCAATACTTTCTTTTAGAATCTTCAAATTGACTGTCGAAAAAGCCAAAAGAGAAGAAAAAAAAAAAAAAGATAACTGGAAGTGACAACGCCCAAACATAAAAGCCACAGAAGCAATTAGTGAGTGAGTAGATTGCCACATCTCTGAGTTTGCATTACAGACCCACTGATCCTCTTTGTGTTGCAGTGTAGCCCCTGCCTACTACATTCCAAGATGGTGATTATCCTGGAAAGCCAGTGAGGTTGCCCTTTAATAGCATCTGTCCTGAGAGATGCCTGACATGATTCTGACTACCTCAGCCAGTAAATGATCCACACCTTTAGTTAGCACAGTGTGCTTTCATCCCTGAAAACCAAAGTTTGCATCGGAATTTCTTGAATGCAACACCAGTTAGAGGTAGATTGTTCGGCTGTTACTTTAGTGATCGTGAAACAAAAAAACAAAAAAACAAAAAAATGTTTACCAATTAATCATTTTGAGTACTTAATCAAAGAAATAGGATTTACTTTTCTTAACAACCTCTGTGCAAACACTGATATATGGGCATTTCTACTGATGCAAACCTTGTGTTCATATGCTAGCATCTCCAGAGAGTCAAAGTCAGGTTCAAATTCAATGTCTTTTTTTTTTCTCTCTTTTTTTTTCTTGTTTCATGTGAAAGTGTTAAGAAGCACCGAAACGTTCCAGAGTCAAGCAGCAAAAAGAAAGAAAATAATCAAAGCGTACTGACTGTTCTTGGAACTAGAGAAATGGCTAAAACCGCCTACCAATCTTACAGGGGGCTTGAGTTCAGTTCTCAGAACTTACGGATCCCAGTGCCCACTTCAGGTAGCTTACAATCACCTGCAACTCCAGCTCTAGGGGATCCGCTATCCTGATCAGGCCTCCACAGGCTCTGCGCTCACGTGTATTTTACTCTAACACCGACACACCAAGTCACATAATTGAAGGCTAAAAACTAAATCTTTGTAAAAGACTGTTCTCATCAAGACAGTCTTCTGAAAACCTGAGAGAGGAGGGCGCATGCTTTAGAAAGACCAAACTCTTTTCTCTGTTTATACAACTGCTCAAGGTTATGAAAACTAGGTGTCCTTGCTGCCTCTTCTATGGAAGAACAAGGGGACTGTACAGGAAGACGTCTCTCTGGTGCCCCCTTAAGGACAGGCAGTAACTCTTCTCCAAAGAGAACGCTCTGTGGAATCTATTTCCAGGAAGATAGGGAAAACACCCTGCTTGCTCCCTACAAACAGCGGTGCTCCATGCCTTTGTTAGAGGACACTGATTGGGTAGAGGCTCCAGTCATGTGTAGCTACCTCCTGTTGAGTGATTGATGTCACCACTGTGTGCTTGCCCTGGCAGGCAGGAAGCCAGGCAGGATGCTGAAGAGGGTCCTGAAGCTCCCATTCCAGTGATGCTATGAAGCAAGATGGATGCTTATGTAGAAAAATTGACATTTGACAGCTGTGTGTGTGTGGGGGGGGTGGAAACACCAGACTTCTGACTGAGATGAATCAATGATAATTCTAAGGAAATTAAACCCCAAATGGAAAGGGCTGGAAAGCTTTTAAAGTACCCCACTCTAAGACACAGCCGAAGGACTAACCTGTTAAAGTAGACTTGGGTGTTTTCCCAGCCCCAGCCCTGGAGTCTAGGTGGCTATTCCTTACCTCCTTATCAGCTCATTATCTTGTGGGGCAGGTGCTGGCCCTCTGCTGTATAAACAATTGCTCAGAACAGGGACGTGCAGGGAGGTGGAGCCCACTAGCTTTCATGTGTCTGTAGGCTCTGAAAGGTTCACTAAATGAAAGACCCTGGCCTAGCAGAGCCCTGCTCAGGCCACACAAAGCAGTCCACTGGCATTCTTACAGAGAAAGAAATGATACAAATGCTGTGTAATTGTGGGTCAGAACACTGGCCCTTCGTGTGGCCACATAGTCATCTAACATACCTCCTTTGACCCCCCCCCCCAAGGCCAGTCTTCAAGACATGCACTAGATAAATGCATTTAAAAAAAAAAAAAGAATTGAAAAAGCAACAACTCAGAATTCCCAACACTTAGCTCCTTCCCTCGCGAACACACAAAAGCCACTTAGTAAGATTCTAACTTCTCTGAGTTCGAGGCCAGCCTGGTCTACAGAGTGAGTTCCAGGACAGCCAGAGATACACAGAGAAACCCTGTCTCAAAAAACCAAAAAAAAAAAAAAAAAAAAAAAAAAGATTCTAACTTCTCTGATATGCTACTTCAGCCTGACCTCATGATGGAGACCTTTGTTCTTATTAGAACATGGAAGGTCACAGTGATAGAAACAATGGATGTCTGGCTGGGCAAAAATAATCTCTCCTGTATTCATCAGACTTCACGGTATTAGAAAATGATGTCATGTTCCTTCGTGGTCCTACATAGGGACCCTCAGAATATTAAAATTTATCCAGTCTTAGGCTCCCAGCTATGTTAACTCCAGGGTGGGGGAGTGGTATGTCTCAAATACTCACTCACAGTGAAGAAAGTGCAAGGGCAGAAAAACAATGTTATGGCTGGATTGTGAGGAGGTCACATTTACTATACTGGCCTTTACTATGTCTACCCTGCTCGCTGAGGTGTTCTGTGACAGAGCAATTTCCTCAATAAAATGTGGTGCTACATAGTTGACCATACATGTGCTTGGCTTTTTACATCCTACAAACCATGCTCCTTCCAATTATTTGATTGATGAACAGAGCAATTTAAGAGACAAATAAGGCAAGTGTTTTTGCTCACCACATGTCACTTCTGCTTGTTAGTTGTATTGGGGATTGAACTTACAGAGTCTTATGTGCCAGGTTGACAGACAGTCTGACACTGAGCTACATCCCTACCCTGGGTCTTTTAGGAACTGGTTATTTTGAGAGGAAGAGCTTACTAAATTGTCCAGACTACCCTTGAACTTGTGATCATTTTGTCTTAGCTTCCAAGTAGCTAGAAACTCGGACCTACTCCACCACATCTGGCTTATGTAAACAGGGTTGAAGTATTGAATGATTTGTTGAAGTCACCACAGCTAAATGTATGGACGAAAGTATGCATGGATGTAGGCTCTGGGTCTTGGTTCAGGATGGTTTCCAATACAGATTAGCTTTCCCAATTCATTGCATGATGATTCGCAGGATATGAAGAGGATAGACCTCAAAATCACCCCTAAGAGAGTGGGGTCAGCAAACTTAATTCACTTTGTATTGTCTAATAAAGCTTTAAGGTGAGTAAAGAAAGCATCTCATGGTTGTCTGAATGGGTGCTCCCCAAATATGTCAATCTCCAACCCCCCCCCAGAACATTGCTCCTCTGATTCAGATGTCTGAGATGCAATTGGGTGGAATAGTCCAAGTGGACCCAATATGACCACCAAGGTCTTTATAAGCCTGGGGTGCAAAGGCCGGAGAAGGCAATGCAGCCACCAATGAACTGGGGTCAGTGAAGGCAAGGGAACACAACCTGTAGTAATGACTTTGAAGATAACAGAAAGTGGCCAGGAACAAAAGCAATTCAATAAAATCTCAAGAAGTTTTTTTTAAGAGAGAGAGAGAGAGAGAGAGAGAGAGAGACAGAGACAGAGA
>NC_034597.1:89836831-89845506 GCF_900095145.1 Mus pahari
AAGAAGAAGAAGAAGAAGAAGAAGAAGAAGAAGAAGAAGAAGAAGAAGAAGAAGAAGAAGAAGAAGAAGAAGAAGAAGAAGAAGAAGAAGAAAATGAACTGACTTTTACAGCTTCCGGAATAAAGTTTTACAGTGTGGCAATACATTTATATTAAGCCACAACTAACTGTTGAGTTTGTCACCTCAGAAATAGAAAGCAAAGAATTTCATGTCAGCTTTCCTACTCAATAGCTTCAAATTCTATTTTCCAAAAAGTTATCCCCAATTTTCCTTCTTAGATGAATGAAATTTTAAAGACTTCCAAAGGCCATTATTTTGTCAGAGAGAAAAAAAGTGACAGCTAGGAATCAGTATGTGTTTGTCACATACAGCCCAACGTTCCACATCTTCTGTTGTTTTTTTTTTCTTAGATACTTTCTTCCTTTACATTTCAAATGCTATCCCAAAAGTCCCCTATACCCTCCCCCCACCCTGCTCCCCTAGACACCCACTCCCACTTCTTGGCACTGGCATTCCCCTGTACTGGGGCATATAAAGTTTGCATGACCAAGGGGTCTCTCTTCCCATTGATGGCCAAATAGGCCATCTTCTGTTACATATGCAGCTAGACACATGAGCTCTAGGGGTACTGGTTAGTTCATATGGTTGTTCCACCTATAGGGTTGCAGACCCCTTCAGCTCCTTGGGTACTTTCTCTAGCTTCTCCATTGGGGGCCCTGTATTCCATGCAATAGCTGACGGTGAACATCCACTTCTGCATTTGCCATGCACTGGCATAGCCTCACAAGAGACAGCTATATCAGGGTTCTTTCAGCAAAATCTTGCTGGCATATGCAATAATGTCACAAGCCTTCAATTATTCAATTTTGTGTGCTTCATTTCCCCAACTGCAAGATGAATATGATACTGATATATTTCATATACTTTCATATGTCAGCTAGCCTCCAAGGTATCCCCCAAATAGACATGATATCCTGGTATTCGTGTCCTTAAACTAGGTACCTCCCATATATGGAATAGGCTGATAGGTGGGACTGCAAAATGACAAAATGTATTTTCCAAATTTAGACCATACACATCACATCTTCCATCTTCTGTTTATTGACTAACTTTGGAAGAAGTCAACTTCCAAGAGCCCATGAAGAGGTGTTCAGGAAGAACTCAGGCCTCCTACCAACACCCAACACTAGCTCATCTGGTGTGGAGTGAATAAATCACCTTGGAAACCTTTAGATGTCTGTAGCCTCAACGAATATCTTCATTATGACCTCACGAGAGACCCTGAAACCACAGCACACTGCACCTAGATTGCTAACACCTCAGATGTATAAGACGATATCCATTGCTAACTTAAGCTACTAGGTCCTGGAGTTATTTGTTACACAGCAATCCATAGCCCATATAGTTATTATGCAAATAAAATAGTACAGAATACAGCATGGTATGCATTAGCTATTATTTAAATCGTGTAGTCAGTGTTCCACTAAAAGTGTCATTTCTGAAGTTATTAACTTCAAAAGTAAGAAAGTTTGTCTTGTTTTGACAGGTTTCAGCTCAAGATCAGGTTCATCCACAGTTCTGGAGCCTGGAGCAAGGCGATGTATCTTGATTGAAGCATGCAGAAAACAAAACAAAGCAACAAAAAATGATAATAAAAACCTACTCATCTCATGGCCTGAAAAGAACAGAAGGCTGAAGCTTCATAATCCCCTGTAGCAGCTTGTCTTCAGTGATCTGAAGATCTCGCGCTATGCTGCATTCTTCTGGTAGTCTCTACCCTCCAGACAGTGCTGTTCTGG
Organism: Mus pahari; assembly: GCF_900095145.1. NCBI lineage: Eukaryota > Metazoa > Chordata > Mammalia > Rodentia > Muridae > Mus > Mus pahari. The sequence goes on from NC_034597.1 coordinate 89,838,631, forward strand.
ACCAAGCCTATAGATTAAAACTATAATATTAGAACTATTAATAACCTAATGAATGACCCACTGACCTACTAACCTACTGTGAGGTGGATCTTGATGAGTCATGGGACTAAAAAGATGACACACAATTGACCCTGAAATCACCTAGCTTCCACTTGAGCTACAAAATATATATGATAAATTTTGTTCAGCCCAAGTATAAATTTTAATGAACCATCACAATATACATTTCAGCATGTATCTCAACATCAAAAGACTCAATAATCAGAATAAATGTGCCAAGTGGTTTGATTTTTCAGTATTTAGGTTTTATTGGTTGATTGGTGGATTTTACTTAGTTGTTTCCTTAAATCATGCACAAACTGGACCAAGAAAAGATGTTTTTCCTTGTAATCATAACTTGTATCTCGTGTTTCTGAGAAGGCAGAATATTAAAATTGTTCTTACTAATTTATTTATTAATTTGTGCATTCTCTCTCCTAGGATGTGTTAAAGCCATTAAGCAAACATCCTAAATCAATGAATAGGAACAAAAACAATCTTTAAAACATATGGTGGGACTCATGGCTCTAGCTGCATGTGTAGCAAAGGATGGCTAGTGAGTCATAAATGGTAGGAAAGGCCCTTGATTCTGTTAAGGTTCTATACCCTAGTATAGGGGACTTCCAGGGACAGGAAGAGGGAGTCGGTAGGTTGGTCAACTGGGGGAGGGGGAAGGGATAAGGGGTTTTCGAAGGGGAAAACTAGGAAAGGGTATAACATTTTAAATGTAAATAAAGAAAATATCTAATAAAAAAATCTTTTCAAAGGAAACTACATTGTTTTGTTCTTCACTTTCGCTATAGCGTAAGAATTATTTGAGCCAGGCATGGTGGCGCACGCCTTTAATCCCAGCACTTGGGAGGCAGAGGCAGGCAGATTTCTGAGTTCAAGGCCAGCCTGGTCTACCAAGTGAGTTCCAGGACAGCCAGGGCTATACTGAGAAACCCTGTCTCGAAAAACAAAACAAAACAAACAAACAAACAAAAAAGAACCAAAATAATAATAATAATAATAATAATAATAATAATAATAATAATAATATAATAATAAAGAAAGAATTATTTGAAAGCGAACCCATCACACCAGCCTTTATCAAGGTAGTATTGAAAATTAGGGAAAGTCATGTTTCTGTGGAGCATGTATCAAAAATCATCTGAATAAGTCTGAAATAGAGAAAAGTAGCTTCTCTGAGACACCCCGTAACCTAGAATAGCAATATATACAGCTATGGTTTAGGCATTATGGTTTGTTTGTTTTTGTTTTTTTTTTTTTTTTTTTGAGCCTATGCTAGTGAATTCATATTACTTAGTGAAAGTTCTGAAACTGGTAGCCACCAAATAGAAACATTCCTTTTGCTACTAAACAGTACATATTGGACCCTTAAGAAATATTCTAAAATATTTCTCAAAATTTAGACAAGAGAGGAAAAGGGGGGGGGGGAGCCTGTGAATGCAAGGACCATCTCCAGTCTCTTGGAATACTGAGGAGCCGCCGACTCTTATCACACTGCCTGCAGTTAATGGGACCTCTCCATTCAAGCCAAAATGAATTCAAAAGCAAGCAGCCCAATGCTTTCCATCTTATTAAATCAGTGAGTAAGGTATTCATTCTGCCCTTCCAGTCATTCTCACTAGCTCCTAAATCACAGCCCAAAGGTTTTAATTGCACAGCCAGCTGTTACTGTCACTCAAGGCCCTTCATGGAGTGATTAGGAAAAGGAGTCCAAGCCAACCTAGGAGAACTGGTAGAATTATAAATTTTGCCCTCAACCTTGCAAAGAAGCAGAAACGCATATATACATAATGGAAGAAATAGAGCTAGCCCCTAAAGATAGATACACACACACACACACACACACATTCAAAGATGCCCATTTGAGAGTAGGGATAATTCTTGGGTGAAAGACATGAATTCATCACATAGGTGTTTAAATAATAATGAAACATTCATGCACTACTAGACACAAGAAGAACACAGACTCATAAAGTCAGGAATGTTTAAGAATAATAGGAAAGTGAGTATGGTTGGAGGGTACAGGAGCTAAATCTACAAATGGGTGTTGCCAACAAGACTCAAGACTGTGGTAGGCTTACATGAGAACTAAGGAGATCACAAATAGAATATAACAGCAAGATGTGTCCATGTGTATGTGTGTCCGTGCATGCGTGTATCTGTGTGTGTGTGTGTGTGTGTGTGTGTGTGTGTGTGTGTGTGTGTGTGTGTGTAGATAAGAGTCATTTCTTGAAAAGTCAACACAGTAGGAACATAAAGTATTAACGGTGCTGGCCTGAATACCTAACTAGGGAGGCGTTATTTTAATAAATAGAGACAAACATTATTAAATACATTCTATGATAATAAAACTACCTTGGGTTTTATTGAACTAAATAAACTGTAGTTGATAAGGATTATAAAAAAAAAGGGGAGGGTGAGAGGATGGGAGATGTAACTAAGGAGGAAAATGACAGAAACGTCTGCAAAACTCTAAAAGAAGCCCTTCTGTGATGATGGGAGCAGTTTGATAAAGGAACAGGGAGAAGACAGAAGCCACAAGTGAGACCTGGAGACTCATTGCAGAGTTCATCCAGGATACAGTAATGGGTTGGGGAGGGATGTAGTGGACATGTGGGGCCAAAGAGAGAGGAGGTGATGTTTGGAAAGGAAAGAGTTACCAGAGTCTAGAAAGCTACAGTTGTTCAGCAATCATTTCCTTTCAGAAATCCTGACAGTTGGATGTGTAATAGTTTTATCTTTAAAAGTTCATTAGTTAAAAACAATGACTTTCACAACTGAAAGCTTAGTTTCAAGGAAATACATGGCTTGCGCAAAATCATACTGTTATCAAGTCAGGGAGGTAGCAATCAATAATCAGTAGACATGCAGCTTAACTTGTGTTTTAACCTGTCAAAGTATTTAAGAAGACCTCTTATTCCTTTGCCTTCAGAATGCGTAGATGTTGATTAAAGCAGGGATTATTTAAATATTATACATGCATATAGGTGGATTTCATTTTGTGCACACATACACACACTTATGTACACACCCACCAGCCTTTTCAGATGTCAGACCAAGAGCTCTTGACTTAGTAGTTTTCCATCAGCAGATATGCACAAAGGTCATATCCTTTCTACAAAGTACATGGTTTCTAGTTTACATCTCTTAAAGGGAAAATAGAAGTTAAAGCTGTTCATTGTCCAAAGCAATATAAAAATAGTCAGAGTTCCCAATTATGTCTCTTTTTCATTGACTTCAATTTGACAAGTGTTTAGAAGCTCAATTCTCTTGACTTAATTTTGAAAAGAAACACAGCCTTCTCCTTTTTTACTCAATCCAATGACTTGTTCAGGATTTTGATGAATGATGTCATTTCAGTAATTACTCTTCAGAGAACATGACTCAAAATAAACACAGGGCTCTAGGTAAGAAGGCAAATCAACTACCAGGAGCAAAAATACATTGCTGTTCATGGTATCTAAAGGATTGTTGGCACTAGTGGGGCATGATTCTACATCCACTCAAGGAGAAGAAAAGCACAGTTAATCTGGAAGTCCTTGAAACAGAGATGTGCTAGGAGAGCCCATCCTTACACCAAGAATATTTCTCTTTGGAATGATAGTACTAAATTATATTTAAGAGCATGAATCATTTTATGTAGTAAAAGAGCAAAGCTTCATTCCTGTTTCTTAAAGAGTTTAAAATTTAATGTCTGAACTAAAAGGCCTATTTTGCATAGACAAAATATGCAAAATGTTAGTAATTTGTGACTGCTCTCCCATGTTGTTCTAAATATTATGCCTACGCACATAATATTACTTATAAATGATAATAATCCCCATGGTAGGGACTATTAAGATATTCACAAGTGGCACTAGGAAAGTACAATGTGTGGTTTACTAGTTTATATAAGATGACCTGTTTGGTAAGTGATGGGTAGATTTTAGTTCTGGCTGTCTAACTCCACAGCGTTCCTAAACTCTAAACTACCATTGTATGTTGATGATTGACATGTGCCAGAAACTCACTGTGCACTCATCTGCTTTTATCTTGTTTTGATCCTTATATTTTCAATATATATACTTATAAGTAGAAGGAGTTAGTTACATGCCATGTATTGTACGTATCCTGTACTAAAGTATGTATATGTATGCATATGTATATACATCTATGCATGCGTATATGTATAGCTCAAAAGTCTCATTTTTATCATAGCATATATATATATAGATATAAGTCAAGTACAAAATATTTTTACTTTACTTTTCATGCTTCTTACACCTCACATAGCATGTTCCATTATTACTTACAAATAACTATGCTCTGGACTTCATGAAAAAGCCCTGAAGACAGATAAGCAAACAACTTTCTATCTACATAGCTCACTGGGCCAGTTGTGATGTGTGCTAGATCCATAGGGTACCACAAGACTCAGATTGATTACTCATTTTCTAATAATAAAGGTGAATTTATTCCCCCTCAAGATAATAAATAGAATTAGAAAAATGGTTCAGAATAAATACAAATCTCTTCAGACAGTTTTTCCAATGTGGTTACTTCAGAAAAAAATAACCTTGATGATGAAAGATAAAGCATTTATAATCTCATCCTCAGATATAAGCTGTTAATACTTTCCTTACATGATATTCCAGGATTCTGTGCATGTTTGTATATACACAGGAATTTCTTCACAGGAAGACTATTTGATATGACTTAGCAGTAAAGTTCTTGACTACTTAGGTAACTTGATTGCATCATATGGAGGAACATTTGTGCTTTGCTTGTTATCCTTAGGAGTGACTAACAGGATGAGAATTTGAAAGAAATCCTTTTCTTGGAATTCTTCCTATCTTCTTCTACTCCAGGCTGTGTATTTTTCTTGACTCGGTTCTCTTTCATCTCACACAGCTAAATTTCATTGTCTTAGAGCATCCTGCTAGCTCTGTTTTCTCCTGAGTTTTCACACATTCCTGAAGTTCCCATGATCCCTTAGTGTTCTCATACAGACTCAGAGTTCCCATGACCCCTTAGTGTCCTCACACACTCCCAAAGTTCTCAGGGTTCATTAGTGATCTCACACATTCCCAGGGTTCCCACCTCAGTGGTCTCACACACTTCCAGAGTTCTAAGTGCTACTCCCTACCTTATTTTTTGAGTCAACATACCTCACTGAACCTGAAGCTCAGTGACTTGGCTAGACTGGACAGTGAGCTTCAAGGATCTGTCTGAGCCCTGTTTCTGGGTTAATAGACACTCAGCACTCTGCTCAGCTTTAATATGGGTGCTGGAGATCTGAACTCAGATCATTATGTTTGAGCAACAGGCACTTCATCCATTGAACCATCTGCTAGTCCACTATTCCTCTTGCTGTCTGTCTCACCACTAAGTACACTAAGCTGTGAGAAGCATTAATAACTTGCTCCTTTCACTTACATCCATTGGCCAGTCTATCACCAAATCTACAGGAAATGCAAGTGAAGTCTCTCACTCCAATTTTTCTTCTCTCCTGTCTCAAACTTTGCTCAAGAACTGTCACTCATCAGTCTACTCTATGTCCTTCTATTTGTCAGTCTTAACATCTTCTTTCCACACAGAAACAGAAGTGAATGCTAGAAAGTTACAAGTGAATCTACTGGCCTTTGCTTACAGCCCTACATAGGCTATCATTGCACCCACAGTAAAATCTGACTCTAACATAGCCTGCAACCCCATTTCACTCCATGTGCCTTAGTTAATTTCTCTTGAAATCTCATTTTTCAGTTCATCAAATAGAGTTGACCTCTTCTATCCCTCATTTCTCTATCTCAGATTCAACCAATTTGAATCAAAAATGTTGAAGAAAAAAATGTGTCATATTTAACATGAACCTACTTTTTTATTGTGTCACATAAACTATATATACACACATTATATGTATAGATATACATTATGTACATATACATATGTGTGTGATCCCTCAGTGTTCATATTAAGTTATATATATATATATATATATATATATATATATATATATATATATATATATATATATCATGAGGAAATACATGTAATATATAAATATCACCACACAATTGTAAAAAGGATTTGTTATCTGTGGAAGAATTCCCAGAACAAATTCCCAAAGTATGTCAAGGGACAGACTCTCTGAAGGCAAGAGGAAATGAACAAGGGACTCTTATCAAAAGCCAAATTGTAACTTTCATCTATACAAGTGCTATTCCTGTTAGATACTGCAAATCTTAGAAGTAATACAATAGAAAATGAAAGGAGAACACATTAAGATGGAAGAAGGAAAAGTTGTTTGAAACCATAAAACTCAAGGACAACAGATCAGCCCCTCTTTTTATACACCAGAATTTATATCCCACCAAGACCCATGTTTTCAGACTCTGCAACAGCAAAAACCAAGCTACATAAGACAAGAGGAAGATACAAAAAAATCTGGACAGGAAAAGACATTATTAATCCTCATTTCTAGATGCATAAATAATGATATATTAAAAGTATATGTTGCAATGCAAGGTAATACAGTCATGGATTTTATGGATTAGAACACATACACTGTAGAACAAAACGCATTCTGCTTTGTCTATCAATGTATTGTGCTTCTGTATCACAAAATCTAAATAAATCACTCTGTAAATATGCAAAGCTAATTTCACAAGGGCTATGAATAACCCATGGTGACATTCTAAAATATTCGATTGACTCACAAGATGCCAAAACTAAAGAAATGAAAATTAGAAACAAGAGGAGAAAATAAATCAAGGAGGAAGAGGAAGAGGAGGAGGAAAATGAGGAGGAGGAAGAGGAGGAAGAGGAGGAGGAGGAAGAGGAGGAGGA
>NC_034597.1:89845806-89861868 GCF_900095145.1 Mus pahari
GAAGAAGAAGAAGAAGAAGAAGAAGAAGAAGAAGAAGAAGAAGAAGAAGAAGAAGAAGAAGAAGAAGAAGAGCAACAACAACAACAAGAACAACAAGAACAACAAGAACAACAAGAACAACAAGAACAACAAGAACAACAAGAACAACAAGAACAAGAACAAGAAGAACAAGAAATTAAGCACTAACAAAATATTTTTTGTAAATTAAGCACTAACAAAGCATTTGTAAATGTTGTAATTATGGTAATCAAACAATCATACTTGGCTGAGTAAATACTTTTGAATGACTGTTTATTTGCTTTGAACTCAATGAGATAGATTCACTGAAAGTGAAAGGATGAGAAAGGTCCCACCATGAAAACACCAAATTAAGGAAACAAGAATGGTTATGTAAATATTGGATGAGGAAGCTCTTAGAGCAAGGAAAATGATGAAAGATGAAAATGACCATGAAGACAGAGACAGGAAAGTGATGACATACATCCCAGGGAGGCTGAGAATCACCACCAATAACAAGAAAGTCAAGAGAAGGATGGTAGAATGCTCCAGAAAGATAATAGCCCTGCCTAAATCCTGACTCCAGGGTTAGGCCTCCAAAACTTTCTGTGGTTTCTAGATGCCAAATCTGTGTTAGTTTGTTGCAGAATCAGATTAATATTCAATATTAAGACTTGTTCTATAGAAACAGTAATAAAGACAGTAGGGCTGACTGAAAGATAATGACAAATATTGATGGAACACAAGAGAAAGCTGCTATGGCTTTTAGTATACAGCCTGAACCCTATAAATTGAAATGCAATCCCCAGTGTAAGATTTCAAGAGGGGAAAGTTTAGTCCTGTGATCTCTAGAGATGGAACTGTTGGGAAATAGTGTTATATAAGATTCTTACAGTAGACTCACTGAAGATGGCCTGCCTCACCTTGTGCTCTCCTGCCGACACCCCACAGAAATGCTTCCACTACCCACAGTCCTTCACCAGATGTGACCAGTGTCCCGGGCACTGGCTCCTCATCTCACTCTGGCCTATGCCAAAGATGTAAAATTTGGTTCGAATCCTCGAGTCTTAATGCTTCAAAGTGTAGACCTTTTAGCTGATACTTTAGCTGTTACAGTGGGACCAAAGGGAATAACAGTGATTATTAAACAAAGTTGGGAAAGTCCCAAAGTAACAAAAGATGGGGTCACTGTCACAAAGTCAATTGATTTAAAGGATAAATACAAAAATATTGGCTCTAAACTTGTTCGTGATGTTGCCAATAACACAAAGGAAGAGGCTGGGGATGGCACCACCACTGTCACTGCTTTGAGAAGACAAGCAAAGGGGCTAATCCAGTGGAAATCCAGAGAGGTGAGATGTTGGCTGCCAATGCTGCAATTGCTGAACTTAAGAAATAATCTAAACCTGTGATAACCCCTGAAGAAATTGCTCAGGTTGTTACAATTTCTGCAAATGGAGACAAAGACATTGGGAACATCATTTCTGATGCAATGAAAAATGTTGGAAGAAATGGTGTCATCACAGTGAAGGAAAGAAAAAAACCCTGAAGGATGATCTAGAAATTACTGAAGACATGAAGTTTGATAGAGGGTATATTTCCCTATATTTTATTAATACACCAAAAGGCCAAAACTGTGAATTCCAAGATGCCTATGTCTTGTTGAATGAAAAGAAAGTTTCTAGTGTTCGGTCCATTGTATCTGCTCTTGAAATTGCTGATGTTAATGGGAAGTCCTTGGTCATAATGGCTGAAGACGTTGATGGAGAAGCTCTACGTACACTGGTTTGAACAGGCTAAAAGTTGGTCTTCAGGTTGTAGCAGTCAAAGCTCCAGGGTTTGGGGACAACAGGAAGAACCAGCTTAAAGATATGGCTATTGCTACTGGTGGTGCAATGTTTGGAGAAGAGGGGTTGAATCTAAATCTTGAAGATGTTCAAGCTCATGACTTAGGAAAAGTTGGAGAGGTCATTGTCACCAAAGATGATCCCATGCTTTTGAAAGGAAAAGGTGACCAAGCTCACGTTGAAAAACATATTCAAGAAATTACTGAGCAGATGGGCATCACAACTAGTGAATATTAAAAGGAAAACCTCAACGAGCGAATTGTTAAACTTTCAGATGAAGTAGCTCTGTTGAAGGTTGGAGGGAAAAGTAATGTTGAAGTGACTGAGAAGAAAGATGGTTACAAGTGCTCTCAGTGCTACAAGAGCAGCTGTTGAAGAAGGCATTGCTCTAGGAGGGGGGTGTGCTCTGCTTCGGTGCATCCCAGCCTTGAATTCATTAAACCCTGCTAATGAAGATTAGAAAATAGGTATAGAAATTATTTTAAAAGTCCTCAAAATTCCTGCAATGACAATTGCTAAGAATGCAGTTGTTGAAAGATCTTTGATAGTTGAAAAAACTCTGCAGAGTTCCTCACAGTTGGTTATGGCACTATGCTTGGAGATTTTGTGACCATAGTGGAAAAGGGAATCATTGATCCAACAATGGTTGTAAGAACTGACTTACTGGCTGCTGCTGGGGTGGCCTCCTTGCTAACTACAGCCAAAGCTGTAGAGGCAGAAATTCCTAAAGAAGAGAAGGACCCTGGAATGGGTGAAATGGGTGAAATGGGAGGGATATGCGAGGGGACATGTTCTAACTACTAGAATAGCGCTTTGCCCTTATCAATGAACTGTGACAGGAAGCTCAAGGCAGGTTCCTCACCAATAACTTCAGAGAAGTCACCTGAAGAAAAAGGCTGGCTGATCACTGTAACCGTCAGTTACTGGTTTCCTTTGACAATATATAATGGTTTACTGCTGTCATTGCCCATGCCTACAGATAATTTATTTTGCATTTTTGAATAAAGACATTTGTACATTCCTGATGCTGGGAGCAAGAGCCATACACCAGTGTCCTGGTTTCAACTTAAAGCTCTGAGGCATCTCTACTGTTCTGTTAGCATCAGGACTGCAGTGCTGTCAACACATGAGAAATTCAGAAGCAGTCTTTCTGTGGAGGGTGGGAATAGCCAAGTACAAAGTAGAGAAGTATCCAATTACGTGACAAACTTTGATTAATAAAATAAAGTTTAAAAAAAGTCTTACAGTAGAACCCCATGATTGAATATAAGAGGCTTTATAAATGAGAATGACGAGAACACCACACACACACACACACACACACACACACACACACACACACACACCCCTCACACATGGACATCAACCTTGTCTTTCCTTCTTGCTTGCTCTGTCATACTTTTTATCACCTCAGGGGCTCTGCCAAAATGATTTTATCCCATGATGAGATCCTTCAACTTTGTACTACCACAACTATGAACTATGAATTATAAAGAAATATTTTCTTTATAATTCACCCACTCTGTGGTTTTTACAACTGCCAATGGGATACATACTAATTCAAGAATAGATCCATATCAATATGTTCAACTGATTTTTTGAAAAGATATAACATCAATTCAATGATAGTAATATGAACAGCCTTTTCAGTAAAGAGTTTAGGAGCAATAAAAAGATGAACCTGGACCTAAACCTCACCCGATAGACGAAATTAAATTCAAAATACTTCATGGAATTAAATATAGAACATAATAAGATAAAATATTCAAGATTTGGGGCTGGGGAAATAATTCTATTTTAATATCATTTATTGTTATTGTTATTATTATTAATAATTATTTTATTTATTTACATTCCAAATGTTTCCCCCTCTCTGTTCCCCCTCACAGCGTTCTTCCCCGTCCCATCTCCCTCCCCATAGCCTCTGAGAAAGGCATCAAGTCTCTACAGGATTAGGCCTATCTTCTTAGGGAAAGAATTGTTACACTTGACACCAAAAACACAACACATAGAATGAAAGATAACTAAGTCAAATCTCACAAAAAAAGCTTTAAAAGATAATTAATTACATAAAGATATGTCATCAATTTGAACTATACTTATAATCAGCATGAGTAACCAAGAATTAGTGCTGAGAATATATAAAGAAATCAAAGTCTAGAAGAAGGGGACAAGGGAGGGAGAAAGGAGGGAGACGAAGTAAGGAGGCAGCACCAGAAACTGGAGGAGATGTGAGATAGGTACAGAGGGTCAGGAAATCGAATAAAAATAGGTAGCAGAGGGATGGGGAACTGGGGATAGCCACAGGAGGGTCCCAGACACCAGAGAAACAGGAGGCTCCCAGGACCCAAAGGGATTGACTTTAGCTGAAATGTGCAGAGAAGGGGAAAGATAGAACCTGTAGAGACAACCTACAGTAGATAGGCACAGCCCCTGACTGAGGGAAGGGGCCACCCACCCATCTCAAAGTTTTTTTATCCCAGAAATGTTCCTGTCCAAAAGAAGAACAGGGACAAAAAAAAATAAATGGAAGAGAGACCAAATGGAAGGGCCAACCGGGGACAGCCTCACCTGAGGATCCATCATATCTGCAGACACCAAACTCAACACTGTTGTGGTGGTCAAAAAGCCCTTGCTGACGGGAACCTAGAGTGGTGGTTCCTTGGGAAGTCTGGCCAGCAACTGAACAAGGCAGATGTGGATGGTTGGAGCCAAACATCAGACTGAACTCAGGGAACCTTGTGGGGGAGCTGGCAGAGGACTGGAGGAGAGCAGGTGAATTGTAACCCCAAGGAAGAACAACATAGGCTGGCTTGACTACTCAGTTCTCCCAAAGTCTAGACCACCAACCAAGGAGTGTACCTAGAGGGATCCATGACACCAGATACATTTGTAGCAGAGGATGGCCTTGCCTGACAGCAATAGGAGGGGAGGCCTTTGGTCCTGGGAAGGTTTGATGCCCCAGAGTAGGGGGATGCTGGACAGTGGGATGGGAGAGTGTAGGTAGGTGGGAGAGCACCCTCTTATGGGCAAAAGGGAGACAGGGGACATATGTGGGATGGGGGGTTGACAGGGGGTAACTGGGAAGTGGGATATCATTTGAGATGTAAATGAATGGAATGTTTAATAAAAGAAAAGAAATCAAAGTCTAAGAGTTCTAAGTATACATGTAAGTAGAAGTAAAAATCATGAAGAACATTTAACTGAAGCAGATGTTAAAAGGGAGGCATATACAAATACAAAAGTTATCGTAACTAGTTATCGGGGAGCTGCAGATTTAAACAATGGCGTGTCACTAAGTAGCAATCAGAGTGACGAAAAATCAAGTAGTGACACCATCAGATGCTGCAGAGCATGAGGAGAAACTGGATCACTCCTAATTGCTACCAGGGATATAAAATGGTGCATCGATTCTGGAAAATAGTTGAGCAACTTCTTGTCAACCAAGCGTCACACTGACATGGACTTCTCTCCCCTCCAACTAAAAGTGTGAGTCCTACAGCTACCTCTGTGAATAAGCATAGACGTTTATATGCCCAATAGCCCCAAACTGGAGGGAGACCAGGTGTCCTACAAATGGTGAATAGCTAGACAGTGATGCATCCATTATATAGGATTTAAACAAAACGTTGATAACTGGGTAGTTCTCCAGGGAATTACACTAAGGAAAAAAAATGCAATTCCTGAAAATTACATACTCTGTGATTCCACTTGAAAGCATTTTTCTTTTAATGGGGAACAGCTTTAGGATGAGGAAGGTAAGTGAGTGTGGGGTGGAAAATGAATGGGGAGTCCGTGGGCAAGTGGGTAGGAATGGTTATAAAACGGTGAAAGCTGGAAATGCTGAACAGAGAAACCTTTAAAGATAAGCAGAACCTGCTCTGGTGGGATTGTTTAACTCTTCTGTGAGTGTCTTGAGGTGATTTGTCAGTCTCTGTAGATAGATGTTATAAGACTGTGAAAGCCAGCTTACCATTATTCTTTAGAGACAGAGTGAATTTATATTAATAAAATGTTTTCTAATAGATGTGCTTGCTCTCAAATACAGACAAATCTAAAATAAACAACATGCAGTAGAACACATCCCTCAGCAGCCCACGTCCATTTACAGAGTGGATATTAATACTGTGTGCATACTTCACTACATGATACTTTTCATTTAAAATCAAATCCAATAAAATGTCTTGATTCTTGCTATTGCAATTCATGCAACTGTTATAGCAGATCTAAGAATGTAACTGCTGAAAATGTATTTCTATCTTCATTGGACTAGTACAGTGCTTAGGCACGTGTCCTGCAATACGCCGTGACATTACTAAGTGAGCATCAGTTGTTCTTGTGTCTTGAATTATTGAACAAGAACGCACTGCCTTTATGGATACCTTGACTCCTGATTTGTTAATTAATATGACCCACCTGTCACTATTCTACATAGACATTTGCTCACCTAGCAGTTTGCTATTCAAATATACATTCTTCCAAAACTACAAAATGTTGAGGCTTCTTCAAAAGACTTTTATAAAAGATAAAAATTCTAATTTCGAAGTATCTAAACAAAAAATTTTAATGCAAATAGCCCATCATTTTTTAGCTGTATAAATCACTACAAATACATAATTTTCTATTATTCACATTTGTTCTTATGTCTTTATATACATGTATGGCAACTGCTTTCAGGAAAAAATTATAATGTCTACTATTTGGCTTCTTCTATGGCTTGGATATGTATATACTAGAAGGCCAGTGATCTGAAGGCATGAAGCCTTGCCCACAGTACTAGAATCCTTAGGAGGTGATGGGACCTCCTAGAGGTGAGGCCATGTTGGAAGAAGGTAGATGAGTGGAGAAACAATCCTACTCCCTTTGTTTCCCTCCACCAAGAATGGACCATTCCACTTCCTCACACACTGCAGCCATGATGAGCTGATCTTCCACAGGCTGAGAGCAGTAGAGTTGAGTGGTCCTGGGTTGGAAACTCTCCAATCGTGAGCCAATAAACCTTGACTCTTCTTAAGTGGTTTACCACAGGTATTTAGCCAGGGTGATATAAATCTGAAAGTTTAAAATCTTCCCATCTAAAGAGAGATATTTATATGACCTCTAGATAACTTAATGAATTTTATTACATTCCACAAATGCACTAATTACAAACTACTGAGCACTTCATTTTTTTTTCCCAAGAGTTAAATATTTTATACGTCCTTTTGTACTTCCTTGTTGTATACTACTCCTAAAATGGAATTTCTTTAGAACAGAATTCTAAAAGATATAAGAGAATGTATGTGTTGATGTGTATTACCAGCCCTTGGCTATTTTTCAAACATCCAGTGTAGAGGGAGTATCTTATTAGTATATTATTAGGGTTACTATTGCTGGGATGAAACACTATGACCAAAAGCAACGTGGCGATGAAAGTATTTATTTCACTCACAATTCATCATCAAAAGCAGTGAGAGCAGGGATTCAGAGAAAAGAGAAACCCGGATTCAGGATCAGAGGGGTAATGCTTCTGCTGGCTTCCCGTGGCTTGCTCAGTGGTTTCCTTAGACCGTAGGACCAGCCCAGTGTGGTCCGCTAAGATGGCCTCACCCACAATGGATTGCGCCTTCTGTCATCAATCACTAATTAAGAAAATGAATACACTTGAATATTATGGTGGCCTTTTTTAATTGAGTTCCTTCCTCTCAGATGGCTTCTGTCCCATTGACATAAAACCATGCAGCACAGAGAATGACATCACTAGGTATTGTCCGCCATTTCGACAGTTTTGAGTAATCTCCTCACTTGCACACTGGATATCTCATCACTTTTGTATTTGTGTCACTGGTCCATTTTTTTTTTAAACAATTGTGTTTTTGTAGGCAGGCGTGGTGGACCATGCCTACAATCTAGCATTCAAGCATTTAAGACAGAAACATTTGTGAGTTCAAGCCAATTTGAGAACAAAGACCCTAACTCAAAGCACATATTTTATGCAATAATGACATAAAATATTTGTCATATATTGTTAATGTTTAACTTTTTAAGATTTTTTTTATTATTTTAAAATTAATCGTGTGTGGATGTATACACTGGTGTAGGTTCCCAAGGAATTCACAAACGTAAAACCTCCTGGAAGATGTTATAGGTGTTTGGGAGTTACACAGCATGGATATTGGGAACTAAAATTGAGTCCTCTGCGAATGAAATATGCACTCTTAACAACTAAGCCATCTCTATAGCCTCTTAACATTTTATTTAACTGATAGTATTTATATATTGGATATACAGCTATGTTCTATGTGAAGTTTATAGACTTTGATTTACATTTTTTCTTGGGGTGAGGCATATTTTCCTCATCATTAGGTTATGATATTCTCTCCTACATAAACCATAAATTGGAAGATTCGCTGGATATTATATAATAAATAATAATAAATCATTTTTGAATTATATAATAGTAATACAATAATAATTCATTAATGATAAAATTCATTATTTTATAGGTAAGGAAAGTAGGATTCTTGAGAAATTTCACTGAGTTCCTATGACCACATCATTGGCTTCTATTATATCCAGCCTTTGACATTCCTTCCAGATGTTAGAAATTTAAGCAGATAAATAGTCTCTTTTTTTCTCTAAAAGAATATGAATAAAAGATTTTGGCTAGAGACAACTGGGAAGGGGAACCTTCTAGACTAAATTCTGCACATATTTTCCAGTCCTCTTGATGGTGCCTTATTCAAAGAAACCCAAACATGCTATGCAACATCACTTGAGCTAAGATGGGATCTTTTAATGGCACTTTGTTGTCCCAGTTGCTTAAATACATGGTGTGGGTATTATGGTGACCTCCACAGACCCTGTTGGGGGTGGGGATAGTTTTGCTAGTAGAGATAAACATGCTTATTTTAGTGCTCACTTAATGATAGATACAGCAAGAATGGATTTGTGGAGTTAATAGAAATTCATGATCGAAGAGCAGTGTTCTTCACCGGCGGAAATTTGACATCTTCCTTGGCCAGCGTGTTCTCATTTGAGTCTGACAAGCTGTTCCTCCCAGATTCCAAACCACTGTACTTCCTTAAGTTTGCCCGGTGAGGAAATGCCAAGCCTCTGCCCTCCAGGAGGCTATAACATTGAAGCTGGAGTTCTATTTTTGGCTCTTAGAGATTTGTAGAGGGCAGCCTTTCTCTGTCGCCCTTGCCGCCCAGCCACAGGAAGAGTCCTATCCAAAGACAACCTGACAGTTTTAAAACAAGACACATATGTCACACGCGTGTCATAGATCAAAAACGATTGATATTTCCTTGCTGTGTGTAAGGCTAACTCTTTCCATGAAGACTGGAGGAGCCTGATAGAGCATCTTTAAGTCACTGCTAAATATTTTGCTCTCTGAAGTCATCTAACTGAGAACCTCATGGCTACTTCAATACTCTTGAGAAGAAGGCTTGGGGGGGGGGGGCACAGCAGACATAGTCCTGCTCCTCAGACTTAGCCATCACTACCCAGGAAGTTCACTTTGTAATGTTATCCAGCCAGAGAGAGAACACTTTTCCAGAAGATTCCACTGAGGGAAAATGTTTTCACTGTGACCTGGTTAAAAACTAAGGCTGAATACAAGGAGCACAGAAAAGACTGACACTATAGTGAGCTATAGGAAAGAAACAAGGGGCCAAGTACCAAGTAATATTTTAAATAAAACGGAATGAATGAATACCTTATTTGTTCACCATACTTACCATGCATATTTATTTTTAAATGGTCAAGTTTCTGAACCAAACTAAATTACTTTCCCTCCTCCAAAAGTTACATTTAAAAAGATCCTTCTTAGAAACATCACGGCACATCTAATTATAGCATGCACTCCTCGGCGATGTGCTCACAACCATTTTAAGGAGACTGAGATTCTCTTTGCTCAGGAAGGGAGGGACAAAGAGGTCTATTTTTTTTTTCGGGAAAATATAGATTGTCAAATGAATGTGACTTGAAATACAATCTGCTTTCACTCTGCTGGAAGTGGACCTCTTGACCTCTGGCTTCCAGCCTCCACCACCACACCCACCAGCCTCCATTTCATGTTTCACCCTGGCGGGTCCCCAGGATGCCAAGCTACAGAACTCCCTCCCATTAGCTGCAGGAATCCAGAATATCCATGGCAACCGGTCTCTAACCCCAGGGAGAAGGCAGCAGAATTGAAAGGCTCCATTCTGCTTCTACATCCACAGCTCAGTGAACTGACAGCTTGGTGGTTTTCTTAGTTCCATTAGATTAGGATGCACTTTTCCCTCTTTCTTTTTTATCATCTTTTTATCCACGGAGATAGATCTCAGCCACAGTTAGAATGTTTTGTTTTATTTTTATTTTATATTTATTTATTTTTAAAAAGGAGTCTTATCCCTTCTGCTGGCCACCTCTGCACCCGTCAGGAAGCACGTCTTTACACAACCCTTGCATTAAAAGATTTATCCAAAGAAAATGAGCCATAGTTCTGCTGCTGGTCTTTCTGTCTTCTTCTGCAAACATTCCATGTTTAGTGTGCATGTTGTACAAATTGCTAGTGGATATCTGATTTGGAGCAGTGCAAGTCATGTGTGTGACATGATTTTATAAAAACTGTCAGGGAGATAACAGAACACATATAATTTTATCATGAGATTAAGTTGTAGCATCAAATAACTATAATCATGTTTAAGTCATTGTTTGTGCCACAGATATTTAGACAGGATAACAGATTGCACGGTGCTCTTGCTGTTTGCCAATGGAGCCTGAATAACTAATTTGCACTCCATGCCCTGTGGAATGGCAGCTGAGTCCCCAGTGAATAAGGAGAGAACGAGACAGAAGTAGACCATTTGGTCTGCAGAATCAAAATGAGGCAGAAATGCTATGTACGGTACATAGTTGACAGTCATATGTTGCTCCCACCGTTGCCTGACTATTATGACTGCTAAAGGAGGTCAAGCTGTCTGTCAGCACTTCTTAACCCTTTGAGGGTACAGAAGACAATTTTGATGGATAATAAGATCTGTGAGATCTCCTCTTGGGAGAATGTAGGAACACATAAGTTAGAGAGGTAGACATTGCACATAGAGCTGTAACCTCAACATTCACTAAGGTGAGACGGAGGTGGGGAGAGAGAAAGAGATGGAAGGAAGGGGGAGAGAAAGAGGGAAGGAGGGAGGGAGAGAGGAATAGGGAGAGGGAGAGAGAACTAGCTAGACACAGGTAAATTTGGAAGGAATGCTTTCCCTTTAAGTGGGTGGGTTGGGAAGCAGGGGAGAGGGGAAGGTATAGGGGATTTTTCAGAGAGGAAACTAGGAAAGGGGATGACATTTCAAATGTAAATGAAGAAAACATCAAATAAATAAATAAATAAATAAATAAATAAATAAATAAATAAATAAAACCCAGTAACTACAATCCTAGTATGCTTGAATAGTGGGGTTTCCACAAGGAAGAGCAGGCTAGGAGGGTTTTAAGAAAGCAACCTTTACATTCACAATCTCCTTAGATTCTTCTGTGCAAAGTATTGTGTCTTCTCTTTCAGAAGCTGTTTTTGTTTTTCCTTCAAGAAAGACAAATATCTCACCCATCCATCGCTTACTCAATCCTGGCATTTTGCTTGGGTTGTGAGCAAACTATGTTTCCAAATAAAGAGCTGAGCCATCTTTAACTGCTATGCTGCTGTTCATCAATGTTCATAACGAGACCATTGTTAAAGAAAAGAACAACTTCTGAAATAGAAGACACAATACTTTGTACCAAAGAATCTAAAGAATCTTTTGACCTCTATGGTTACACACATACATACATACACACACACACACACACACACACACACACACACACAGCATACAGTCTACACAGACACACAGAATTAAATAAAAATAAAATACATTTTTTAAGAAAAGGATTTCTGATCTTAGGAACACAAAATGTGCTTTCTTATAAGAGAACCCTGAAGAAAGACAGATCCAGGAAGCAGTGTTTCCAAAATCATGAAATACGGCCCAGAGGATGATGGAGTCCATATGGCTGCTAGAGGCAGCAAGCCCAAAGTCCAAAGAGGTATAACTTAAACTTACCAGCCGTGAGGACATCTCTAAAAATACACAGAAGTTTCTAGCAAGAGAAAGAAGTACTTTTGACACTGTGGCTCTTACAGTCAGGGTATAAACACAAGATTAAAAGATGCTGTCAAATTCTTTTTTGTAAAACACTTTCCTTTCGAGGGGTAGGCGATGATGGGTATTGAAGGCAGCCAGCCAATGACGACGAGGCAATGATGCTGCTTCCCGCTTCTTAGAAATCCAATTGAGTACAACTGGAAATGCACAAGCGCAAACAGGATTGGCGTTAGTTAAATCTGATCAATAAACTGGACTATAGGGTGTATAGCACATGATGAAGAAAGTCTGAGTCCTGTCAAAACTCCCTTCTAGTGGGTGTGCCAATTTGAAAGGGGAGTGAGCGTGTAATAAAACAGCATAAACATTTAAGGAGTTGCACAAAGAAACAGTCCATGGGTCTGTGGGAATAAACAGCCAGAAATGGGGGTACAACAAGAACATTATAGACACCAAAGAAATAATCACTATGATGGTGGTCTACATTTTCTTTTTCTTGTTGTAACTTACACATCATTTCCTTTCAGTGGAAAAATACAAACCGAAAAAGTATCCACATCAATGCACTGACTATGATACATAGATACATTGTATAAAGTGTGAATCAAGTTGAACATCTCTATTTTATCACCATTTTATGGTATAAACTTTAAAATTCCTCTCTTCTGGTTTCTCTGGTACATATGGTATATTCATTAGTGTTATCGTTATTGCTAATCATGATCTATAGGCTTCCTGTTTTGTATCAGCTTAATTAGAATGTCTTGCTTCTGACCAACTGCCACATTCTTCATTTCTCCATCTCTACCCTTAATCCTTTTCACAGTCCCTCTCCCTCTCCCCCTCCCCCTCCCCCTCTCTCCCCCTCCTCCTCTCTCTGTCACTTTCTCTGTCTCTTTATCTCTATCTCTGTCTCTATTTCTATCTCTGAGTCCTTAGAACTCTGCCTCTGGCTTTGGCTTTGGCTCTGGCTCTGGCCCTGACTCTGACTCTATCGCTGTCTTTACCTCTAGCTCTGGCTCTTTATATGGATCTGTCTGTCTGTCTGTCTGTCTGTCTGCCTGTCTTCCTATGGCTTTGTATATGGATCTGTCTGTCTGTCTGTCTGTCTGCCTGCCTGCCTGACTGACTGACTGACTGACTGCCTGCGTGTGTGTGTGTGTGTGTGTGTGTGTGTGTGTGTGTGTGTCTGTCTGTCTGTCTGTCTGCCTGCCTGCCTGACTGCCTGCCTGCCTGCCTACCTATCTACTGTCTTGGTCTCTCTGGCTCTCTACTTCTGGCATGGACTCTCTGAGTTTTCCCCTCTGGCTGTGGTTCACTGGCTTAGACTTTCTGGCTTTAATTTCTTTGGTGCTGTCTCTGGCTTCTTCTCTGGCTCCGGCTCTCTGCCTCTATGTCTAGCTCTGGTTCTGGTTTTCTGTCTGTGGCTAGGGCTCTGGCTCTGGCTCTGGCTCTGGCTCTGGCTCTGGCTCTGGCTCTGGCTCTGGCTCTGGCTCTGGCTCTGGCTCTGGCTCTGACTGTGTCTCTCTGACTATGGCTCTCTAGCTCTGTCTCTGTCTCTAGATCTCTGGCTGTAGCTCTAGATCTCTACCTCTAGCTTTTGGATCTGTCTTTTGCTCTGCTCTGTCTCTGTCACCTTCTCTGTCTCTGTCTCTGGTTAAGGTTCTCTGTGGATGTGGCTCAGGCTTTTTGGCTCTGTTTGGCTCTGGCTTTAGTTATGGTTCTGGCTATGTCTCTCTGTCTCTTTGGGTGTTTCTATTACTTTGGATATCCTGTTCTGGTTCTGGCTGACTCTATTTGTACCTTTGTACCTTTGGCTCTCTGCTCTGGCTCTGGCTGTGGCTCTCCTATGACTCACTGACAGTTGCTCTGGCTTGGCTCTTTATCACTGGCTCTGGCTCTTTGCCTCTGGCTCTCTGCCTCTGGCTTTAGATTTAGGTATCTGGCTTTCAGCTTCTGGCTTTCTGCATCTGGCCCTGGCTTTCCTCTTGCTTTCTGGCTCTGGTACTTATTTTTGTTTGACCTGTGGGTCTGGCTCTGGCCTGGAGTTGTCTCTGTCTCTGGATCTCTGCCTTTCTGGCTCTCTTTCTATGACTATGGTTCTGGCTCTGGCTCTACCTATCTGGCTTTCTGCCTCTGCCTCTGCCTCTGCCTCTGCCTCTGCCTCTGCCCCTGCCCCTGCCCCTGCCTCTGCCTCTGCCTCTGCCTCTGCCTCTGCCTCTGCCTCTGCCTCTGCCTCTGCCGTTGCCTCTGCCTCTGCCTCTGCCTCTGCCTCTGCCTCTNTCTCCCTCCTCCCCCCTCTTCTTTCTTTCTCTTTCCCCCAACACACAACCCAGGTTCCATCATCCATAATTCAACTCCCAACTGTAAGAAAGTATGAAATGATTGAAAGTTGTCCTGTGGGTGAAATGATGAGAAAACTGTTTGTGACTAACAGGTACAGTTTCTTTCGAGTGGTAGAGGAAGAACCTGCAACGGGACAGTATTGATTTCTCAAATTAATGTATTGATTAAGTAATTAACAAACAAATAAATACCTAACGTACAAATCCCAAAGTTAAATTCCCAGCACCACACAAAAATACTTGAGTAATAGAGATATGAAGTATAGGCAACTCTTTCAGAAATCCAGGCAATATGAGGAGGTGATAGGCTGTGCTGATTCTCCTCTGCTTTCTTCAAGATTCTGCGTCTGCTGCTTTTACCTCATTTACTCTCATCAGCACATCCTGATGGGAGGGACATTGGTACCTCTCGGTCTCCTTGCTGTTGAGCCCTGCCTTGGGACTGGTTCTTGACAATTGGATGTGAGTAGAACGGAAGGCAGTAGCTATGGCTGGAAGTTTAGTCAAGGAAGGTTTTGTTTATACTATAAGGCAGGTTTAAGGGCTCAGAAGAAAAGAACCAGTGGGACAGGAAAATTTAAAGACACCAAAGAGATGGGCTAAGCAATGGAGCAAGAACCTGAAGAAGGCAGATGAGAACTGACTCCCACAGTAAGAAGGACCAGATGTTTAGACAAAGGCCACCCTCCAGTTAACAAGAAGGAAACAGGAAGAGCAGGAAGAGGAAAGGAAATGGTATTTTGGAATATGGAAAACATAGACTTTTTTTTTAAATCTTGATCCAAGTAGCATAGAAGAAAGCAAAAACAAATCAGCCAGCAGCATTTAAAACCAAATTGAGGCTGGCAGTCATTTTTTTTAATGTGATAGTAATATTCATGCTTGTGAAAATCTGTTCGAACCTCAGTCAGGATCAGGACACAGATGTGCAAGTGTGGGAGGCAAGGCCCGGGTCCACCCGCCACACTACGTATGAGCTAACGAGGGAAAGACATTGGTCGGAAGTACTGACAGCTCGTTCTGACAGCAGCGAGTTACAGCTATTGTTAGTTTTTGGACTTAGGATGCAAAGGGAAGAGACTGGGTTTGAGACCAGTCTGGGTTACAAATGAGACCCTGTCTCAAGAAAATCAAACAATGAAAAAGTAAGGACACATTTTATCACTTTTTCCACTGGATGTTCTTTTTAAGCCTCTGTTAAAACCCACACAGTTTAATCTTAAAACTGCCCGGAGTAACAACTTCAATTGCTGGCAAAAACCCAAAGTTCTCAGAGAGGGCTCCTAAATTTTACCCTAAGCTGAACAAAGACTGCTAGCCATGTCGGCATTTAAAGTAAAACTTCATTTCATAAGATCCCTTTTCTTCCTCCTCTTTATCCCTCTTTCTTGGGTAAGTGAACTTGTCAAAAAAAAAAAAAAAAAAATCGAGGATGCAAGACACAAAACTCTGAGGTCACTCTGAACTCCCAGCTCTGATGAGATTCATGAGGAAGTTAGGTGGCAGTGCCAGGAAGCCTCTGGTGGCAGCAGCAGCATGGACTGCTTCTTTGTGCCATGGTCTCAGAGTCCCTCCCATTGATTCTTCAGCAGTGGTGCCTCATGGAAGCATGCAATGAGGCAAAAAACCTGACCCCGCCCCTGGCAACCCCAGTCTCTTGTGTCATAAGCTTGTTCATTGATGACGCTCCAATATAGAGACATTAGCTAAAAGACTTCCCAAATCAGGCAATTTACAAATATCTGACTCTCAACTTCCCAATCT
>NC_034597.1:89861943-89902370 GCF_900095145.1 Mus pahari
CTCCTCCTCCTCCTCCTCCTCCTCCTCCTTCTTCTTCTCCTCCTCTTCCTCCTCCTCCTCTGTGAATACTTATGCCACAACATTTACCCAGGATAAAGAGCCCTGGCATATGTCCTGCTTTGTTATCCGTGTAATTTTGGACACACTTCTCTTAGACACTTTAATCAAAGATGGGACCATAACAGTTGGCTGCTCTAGTTTTCAGCCATTCCTTCTTCCCTAATGACAGGGTTAGCAATCTGTCCTCTTAGTAATGAACTGATAATTCTTTTTTTTTTTTTAATGTTTTTTCAAGACAGGGTTTCTCTGTGTAGCCCTGGCTGTCCTGGAACTCATTTTGTAGACCAGGCTGGCCTCGAACTCAGAAATCTGCCTGCCTCGGCCTCCTGAGTGCTGGGATTAAAGGCGTGCGCCACCACGCCCAGCCCTGATAATTCTTTTAATTTAGCAAATTACCTTCCAGCACAAAATATTAGGTTCTCCACTTCTTTAAACCAACAATGGGCTCACATAATTACATTGTGGACCATGAGATAAAACTGGATGTGTTGGAAGACCACAAATAACACTTGAATACACCTAGATAAATTCAAGAATGAAGGTCCAGTACTGGCTATGATGAGACAAAGGGAGCTTGGATCCTCCAATTACCTCGCCTTTTCCCATTGTCAACATTTGAGTGCACAAACATTGATATCCCCATGCTCTTTGTACCATCTCATTCCTAAAACACTGTGAGCATTCTACATGGTTAAACATCGAACTCTTCTTGATAGCAAAGTCTAGAGGCGTTAGTCTGAAAACAAAGGCTCTTCTTGGCTTGACATTGACCTTTGTCTTTTCTCCTAAGCTAGCTAGACGGAGTTGATCTCTTTACACCCAAGTTATTTCTGCCTCAGTGACTAAAGTCCTTATCATCTTCCCTTCCTGAAAATCCCATGGCATTGCTGTTTAGCTACCTACTCTTTGAAGATGATTTTCTGTGCCTGGGAACATTATATAGACAAAAGAAAGAATTTCTTCTGTTTTGTTCGTGATGTACTATGGTCTTAGAGGGAAATCCTGGAACTCCCCAACCTATCATGTGGGAGTCCCGGTGCTCTCTCTGTTGCTTATATACCTGGTTACACTCTAGACTACAACTGTCATGCCTAAGTTACAACCTTCAGTCTATTTGAAGTAAAGGTGGTGTCTGTTTATGATTGAATTCCTACTAGCTGACAGAATGTTTGACGTCTTTGGTGAATGAATAAATGTTTAATGTATGTAACTGCCTAGGAAGTTGCAGAAGTAGACTTCACCCTAAATCTTTGACACTATTTCCTGGAGTCCGTTTCTTTATCTATAAAATAGCAAACAGTTTTCATACATCAAGTAGAACTTCTGCATTCAACCTATACTTGCTCCCTGAGATTTTTCTCATAACAAGTAAAGTATCTGTGTCTTCCAGATAAATGATGGCTATGCAGGCTAAAGTACCGAGGTTATAAAACATTTATTACAGCCCCTGGTGTACACTAGGCAGTAGATAGTGTTTAAGAGAGGAGTGAAAGAGAAGACAGAACAGTCACCCGGAAGACTAGATAAATTAAGGAAGAAAGATGTACAGAGACTAATGGTTGTGTTTATTATCTATTCTTTCCCTATTTGGTTGTTATGGACTGTTTAGCTGACTGTGGCTATGTGTAGCAAAAGCTGATTTTCCAAGTCTCCTCTCATCTAGCTATTGTACAATTTGGTTGTAACATCTGTGAAACTGCAGATGTGTGAGGCAGCTTCTTGGAATCTTCCTGTAGAAACCATCTGGATCACATCTTTACCTAATCCTTCATTCTTGCCTCCATGTTGCCACATGAAAAGGATGTCACCTTCTCGGACATCCTTCTTGCACTGACAAAGAGCTGAACTGGGAAGAGACTGGGCCTCACTAGTGACACATCTCTATGAAGCAGATAGATACCTTATCAACCTTACATTGCTTACCACCATGTTGTCATACTGAAATCAAATAAACTTCCAACTTGTTTGTGAGTTTTCTGGATACAGTGAAATCAAGACAGGACCAGACTGGAAACACCATGTTTGCATTTAAGTGTTCATAGTATCAGAAGGACCAGAAGGACCTATTCTAGGGGAAAAAAATCCATCAGTGATCACACAACTATATATCATGCATGCTACAACACCAACTCACGAGTGATATAGTGACACAACTTTGAGAGATGACCAACTGTGTAATAATTGAAGTTGAGGCCTGTCCATGGGAGAGAATACACACTTGATACCATAAATTTAACCAAAAGCTTGGGAGATGGGAGGGCATGGGGAAACACTATCATTGCTTCTCTAATTGGATATAGTGTCAGATTTCTTCCTAGATGTTTATGTTTACAGAAATAGGTCACTATGGTTCTCACTCTGGGGCAAATAATCTCCTCTTTTAGAAGGTGATAGTTAATACATAAAATTGTATCTGAAAATAAGTGATCCATGAGACTCTAGCCTTAAACAGGGTTTCTCTCTCTCTCTCTCTCTCTCTCTCTCTCTCTCTCTCTCTCTCTCTCTCTCACACACACACACACACACACACACATACACACACACACACACATACACACACAGAGAGAGACAGAGAGACAGAGAGAGAGACAGAGACAGAGACAGAGACAGAGAGACAGAGAGGCAGAGAGAGACAGAGGAATGTAGAATATAAGATCCAGCAGACAGAAAAGGATGTCATGAAATGCTACTATCATCTAGATATGACCTTGTCATTGTGACCATGAACACAGAACAACTATGGCTCCTGGCACCAGACTAGATACTCCAACTTGGATAGAGGAAGCACCCATGAGGATATACTCATGCATAAGGAGCTAACAACTGTTAAGGGTTGCTGGAGAACCATTTCTCTAATGAAGTAGCCACTGGAAGACTTAGAGGGAAGACGGGTTTTAGATGAAAAGGGATATCAGAAAGTAATGGGAAATACATATCATCATAATACCTTGTATCTACATATTACCTGCCAAGGGAAAGGAGAACCTGCCTGGAGATTGTTATCAGTGTCACAACATTGACAAGATGTGTGCACTTATAATACGAAGACTCTGGCTTTCTACAAAAATATAAAATACAGAAACGATGAACATTTTGTAACTTAATTAACTAGGTATAGTGGTGAATGCCTATAACTGTACATTTGGGAGGGACAGGTGGGTGGATCTTTGTGAGCTGGAAGACCTGGTCTACATAGTAACTTCCAGGCCAACTAGGGTGGTGTAGAAAAACTCTGACCAAAAAAACAAACAAACAAACAAACAAAAACTGATATCAACAAAAAAATAGAAATGTAGACAGAAACATGTGACTTATGAAAGAAAGTAAACAGCAAGATAGGCATAAACTATGCCTCCAGGACCAGGTAGTTTGCAGACATGAGCGTTCCAGAAAACAGAACTGCCTGCTTCATCGGGACATTATTGCCCCATCAGAGAAGAGAGGGACCACCTGAATAATACTTGCTTCCTTTCCTAAATTAGTCATGGAGAAACTCTAGCAGAGGAAAAGGGAGAATTATCATATTTTCTACTGTAAGCACCTAGTGCTGGATGAAGCACTAGGGAAACTGAAATTGACTTTGGAAAAATGACTGGAAGGCAAGCCAGAGAGAACCCCTTTGCTTCCGCCTTATCTCTCCCAAGTCTTGCCTGAGGACAAGCTCTGCCTGGTACTTCACGGAAGAAATTGGTCTCAGCACTGGCTTCTAGGTTACACCAGCTTAGTAGAAATAAATTTCATGCTCAGCATGCTAAGGAGCACAACCAGGGCTGATTGGGACCCATACCTCCTCAATCTCCCCTCTTCAGAAACCTGCATCACCTCTCACCAAGATGGCTTCTCTCTAAATGCGTGAAAGTTTAACCCAAGAAAACTGCCATGCAGTAAACTGTATAGTATCTAAGGAATAGTCTTCTGTGGTTTGTATTTGTCCTCCAAAGTCCCAAAGCAACAGAGAAAAGTAGGTCACAAAGGTCTTGCCATGGAGAATGGATTAATGTCATCACTGTGGGAATGAGAAAGTCATCTCAAGAGTCAGTCTTTTCTAAACTCAATCCAGCCCCTCCTGTCTCCCTGCTCTCGATCCCACTCTCCCTTGCCTTCCTGCCTTCTACCATGGGATGGCACAGATAAAAGGCTTTGCCAGTGCCAGAACCATGCACCTTGATTTTTCAGTCTCTAACCATGAAACAAAGGAATTTCTCTTTATAAATAGTGGATACACTATGGTATTCTGATATTGACACACACAACCCATTAGGACCATCTTTCCCCTCCATAAGTCCACAAGAACTGATACAAATTAGGGTACATCCTCTACTTTCTCAAAACACAGAACACAGGAGGTAGTACTGCTAAAAGACTTGAGCTCACAAGACAAAATAGCAAGACATCTGAATAGTGTGGCTATGATTAAAAAAAAAAATCATTGGAAGAATTCCTGAAGTGGATGTCTCAGAACTTACAAAGAAAATCACATGAAATTAACCATATTTAAGAAGATATTAATAACAGGAAAACAGAAATGGGTCTACTAATATTAGATGTAAAACTGTAGGAGCTGAAATCTTAAGATAGTTATTGAATACACAAGATGGGAACTGTTGGACCATAAATGTATGAGGTAGAAAATTAAACTGAAAAGGCAAAGGAAGATGATAAGGAGATTGTTTTTAACATCAAAGACAAGTGATATAGATGGTACTAGTTTTACCATCAGGAGAAAAATATTTTCCAAGAGATGCACCGGAGGGAAACAAGAATATTAGGACATATTTTAAGAAGTAGTCAAGGGTAATATTCAAGAATTAAAGAAAGACAGAAAACCTCAAATTGATAGTGTTCACAGAATCACAGGTAAGAGAAAGCTGTCCCCAGATGAAGTACACCAAACTGAAGACAACAAAAAGATAATTCTACTGTTCTTAGAAAGAAGCCAGCCCGAGTGGTTCAGGGAACGCTAGCTGCTCAGTGTGCAAGATCAGGGTAAAGGGCAGCAGGGACCATTGGTGAAGCCCTGCCTCGAACTTCTAGAAAGAAATACTTTTATAAATTCCTTTGAAGATAATATTTCATTTGTTGAGATTTCCATGTACAAACCAGTGTAACAACAGTCCTAGACATACAAGTACACAGAGTCCTGTAACTTACAGCCCCACATTGAAGGGTCATGGAAGAATAACTCTAGTAGAGAAAAAAAAATTATTTAAGAAGTTTCCAAAAGCAGGAGAAACTGAAAAACAATGTGAAGGGATGATTGCTACTTTAATTTTTTTTTACATGAAAGTAGAGCTGATAAAAATAAAATAGAAGTCTCCTTAGAAATTAATGAGAACCGAGACCCTCTTCCCCTCCTATCTCCCATGCCTGGTGACTCCTCTGGGGCACCTCAGCTACCCTGAGCAGCCTGCTATCCCCACTGGACTCTCATTCTCCCACCACCTCTCGACCCACCTTCATCAGACCTGCCAATCTGGAGCCATACATCCCAAGGATACCCATCAGAGGCCTACCACACCAAGATCATCGAGTTAGGCCACCTCCCAATTCGTGCTACAACAGGAACGTTCAGGAACATCAAAGTGGATTAAGGCCATTGAAAGAGCACAACCAGCCAAAGCCAGGGCAATATGGCACATTCAGAGTAAAACTATATTATTTGTGGCTATTGTAAAGGGTGTTGTTTCCCTAATTTCTTTCTTGGCCCATTTATAATTTGTATAAAGGGGGCTACTGATTTATTTGAGTAAATTTTGTATCCAGCCACTTTGCTGAAGATATAAAATATCTTTGTGTACCTCTAGCCAAGCAAGTGAAAGATCTGTATGTCAAGTACTTCAAGTCACTGAAGAATGGAATTGAAGAGTACCTCAGAAGATGGAAAGATCTCTCATGCTCATGGATTGGTGCAATTAACATAGTGAACATGGCCATACCAAAAGCAATAGACAGATCAAATGTATTCCCCATCAAAATCCCAACACAACTCTTTACAGACCTTGACAGAGCAATTCTGAATTTCAAATGGAATCACATAAAGTCCAAGATAGCAAAAACAACCCTGTGCAATAAAAGAATTTCTATAAATATCACCATCCCTGACCTCAAGCTGTACTACAAAGCAATCATAATAAAAATTGCATGGTATTGTTATAGGAACATACAGGTTGGTTAATGGAATTGAATCAAAGACCCAGAAATAAACCCACACACCTATGGATACTTGATTTCTGACATAAAGGGCAAAAACCATACAAAGGAAGAAAGGAAAGCATCTTCAATAACTGGTGCTGTTCTAACTGGATGCCTGAATGTAGAAGAATACAAATAGATCCATATATGTCACCTTGCACAAAAATTAAGTCTAACTGAACCAAGAACCTCAACATAAAACAAGATACACTAAATTTAATAAAACAGAAAGTGAGGAACAGCCTTGAAGTCATTGGTACAGGAGACGACTTCCCGAACAGAACACCAGTGGCTCAGGCTTTAAGATCAAAACTTAATAAATGGGACTTCATGAAACTGCAAAGCTTCTATAAGGCAAAGAACACTGTCAATAGGACAAATCTACAGTCCATATATTGGGAAAGGATCTTCACCAACCCTACATCTAACAGAGGGCTAATATCCAAAATATATAAAGAACCCAAGAAACCAGAGATCAACAAACCAAATAATTCAATTAAAAATGGGATACAGAGCTAAACAGAGAATTCTCAACAGAGGAATCTCAAATGGCTGAGAAACACTTAAAGAAATGGTCAAAGTCCTTAATCATCAGGGAAATGCCAATTAAAATGATTCTGAGATTCCATCTTACACCTGTCAGAATGGCTAAGATCAAAAACTCAAGAGCAGATGTGCAGCTCTGTCTCCAAGCAGGTCCCCAAAACTGGAGCAGGAGCTATCCCTAAAACTGTTGTTTGTCTTGTGGAATATGTTCTTCTAGCTGGGCTGCCTTATCTGGCCTCAGTGAGAGAGGATGCACCTAGCCCCATACCAACTTGATGTGCCAGGGTTAAGGTATACCTAGGGATCCTCCACCCTCATAGAGGAGAGAGGGAGGGGCAAATGGGGGAGGGACTCTTGTAGGGTGTACAGTGATCAGGATATAGAGTGAATAAATGATTTTTTTTAATTACTGAGAATTAATTTTGGACAATATCAACCATGTAAACATAGAGAATCATTAAAACTAGAGCAATATTAGGGAATATGGACTCATTTTATTATCAAAGACAAGACTTAGATATTGGTAAGTGTTTAAAATGCTATTTGGGATAAATATGACTCATAAAACTCATAAAACAGAGCCCTATACTTAAAATACTCAAAAACTATCAGAGCCCTATACTTAAAATAGAATGTAGACCTTCACAGCTAGAAAAAAAAATGTCTTCCTACAGAAAAGCAAGAAAAGCAAGAATGAGTAAGAGAAAAGTGACAATAAAAATATAAAGTAATGAGACAATTGGTAAATTTTAAAAAGTTAACTTTTGGGGCAGTGACATGGTTCAGGCAGGTAATGGTATCTACCTCTGATCTGATGACCTGAGTTCAATGCCCAGAAACCATGTGGCAGAAAGAACAGACTCCTGCAAGCTCTCCTCAGACCTCCACACATGTATTAATGGCACATGCACATGTGCACTCACCCGCACATGTACAGAAAAACTTCCAAAGGAAAACTTGAAAAGGTGGTTATTATTGAAAATCAAAAATTAAAATATTAAAAAATAAAATTGTAAATTTAAATCTAGGTTAAAATATACGATGGATCCTAGTAAGATTCATGCACCAACCTAGAAACAGAAAGCCACATCTAGAATTGAAAAAGAATCTCTCACTGGACTGGGGATTCAGCTCAGATGGTAGGTGCTTGGTTCGCATGCACAAATGCCTGTGTCCAATGCCCAGCACGACACAAAACATATATGACACCTACAACCCCAGCACTCTGGTGGCGAGAAAGTGAGAGCCAGAAGTTCAAGCCAGCCTGAGTTACACAAGAAAAATGGGGTGGGGAGCTGGGAATATAGTTCAATGGCAGAGTACTCCTCCAGCAAACATACAGCCCTTGGGAAACTAGGAAAGGGGATAGCATTTGAAACGTAAGTGAAGAAAATATCTAAGAAAAGAAAGAAAAAAATTCTCAAGGGAAAAAAAATGCCCTTTTACTAGTCATGGTGGTACAAACCTAAACCTATGATCCCAGTACTCAGAAAGCAGAAACTGGAAGGAAAACAAAAAACAAAACAAAACAAGTTTAAGGCCAACCTGGTCTACACAGTGAGTTCAAAGCTAGTTGGTAAAACACAATGAGAAGCTGTTTCAAATCCCCCATCCAAAAAAAGTAATAAAAATACTGTCATCTCCAAGATTTAAGTCAAAGCACAACATAAGTATTGAAAACACAGACACAAATGGACATCACAAGAAAAATGTGTGCAAACAAAACAGCTGAGCTCACCACCCTAACATCTTACATGTTTATTGACCATTGTACAAATAATATGGCCCAAAACCAGGACTACATCAGATCCACTGGACCACAGCATCTATTATTTAGTCTCTGTCTCTACTATTGGATCCTGGCAGCAAAGCTTCCATGGATCAAAGACCACAAGGAGATAACTCTCCCATCTGAGCATATCAAACACCAACAGCATTATATTAAGATAATCAGATATCGGTACATTTCTATGAAAACAGACTTTCAATAATTGTTTTTAGTTACATTAGTCAAAAACCCTTTTTGATGATTCTTCAAAAATGGCTGTGAGGCAGGAGACTCTTAACTGTCTAACTGATGAAACAAGAGAAGGAAGAAGGAATGAACATTTTTCCTTTCTTGCATTGTTCATGTGCACACAGCTACACTCTTATAAGGACAGACTGTATGCTTTCATCTACAGAGTGCTCACTGGAAAGAAATACAAGACTGGACTCTTAAAACATGCCCAATGCCACTGAATATTGACCATGTACCTGCCGAGACATGGTACACAAAGAGACCATTATGTCACAATATACTGTGGGGTTTGAAATATACTTCTCAACAGAAAAGAAAAATGATTAAGCTAAACAGAACTTGAACTCTCAAACCCTGACAAATAGAGTGATACTGCAGAAACCCTGTAGCCTCTACAGGCTTCTCTCTGTGGTATACAGAGAAGCATCTATGTTCTATCGCTAGAGCCAAGTTTTAACACAGCATTGTGCACTATGACAACATTGCCTGGAAAAGCCATGGGGAGCATTTATTCACTGAACAAAAATTCATTGTAAAAAGAAATCAGAAGTACACTGCTAGAACTACAAATTTCACATACACTAATATTGAGACCACATAAGCTTAAGAAATAAACACTTGATCACTTCTAAAACATTATTGTTCAAACAACAAATAATGAGAAATTTGACTCTAAAATCCAGTTATTACCTCCATTACCTATGCAAGATATCTATCATTTTTCAATAGCACCAAAAGATTGGTACACTCATTTCCAAACTAAAATAAAATAAATTAAAAATAAATGCTTGGTTTTTGGCCACAGTGTATAGAAATGTTTACAGTTCTGTTTTTAGCAGATATTCTTCCTACATCAGCAAAATGGTCTTTTTTTTCCTTGTCACTAAAGCAAGTGGTGTCTGAAAACACTTTGGCATAGAACCCACCTTTCCCTTCTCTTTCCTCCTGGAGAGAAGTCATCACCATGCTGTTTTATTGCTGCTACAGTCTGTTGCCATGAATTCAGAATTTCAACTTTATAGCAGGACTGAGGCAGAAAAGATAACAAAGCTGTTCCAAGTGAACCCTACAAGGGCTGCTGTTTGACAATCCAGGGGCTCATGGAAGCAGTACAGTGGACTGGGAGAATAAAAGCAGGGTCTGAGAACATGTCTTTCTACATAAGTGATAAAACTGCTGCCCAACCCACCCGTAAAGGTTTCAACACGTGGTC
Source organism: Mus pahari (assembly GCF_900095145.1). Taxonomy (NCBI): domain Eukaryota; kingdom Metazoa; phylum Chordata; class Mammalia; order Rodentia; family Muridae; genus Mus; species Mus pahari. The sequence goes on from NC_034597.1 coordinate 89,871,975, forward strand.
ACTTCTGCTATTAATTGTTGTGTGCCCAGGGTGAAAGCAAAAGACAGTCATGCCCTTCGTGAGCCCCAGCTTCTGTCCTTTGAAATCAGGAGCCAAATGATGAACCCAAGTTTGAGATAATGCAACAGATGATACTCATTTAAGATACTACCAATAAGGGTTTCCTACTATCTAATAGGAGTGTATCAAATATCAGGTTTGTAAGTCACTTCAAGATCAGTGAAAGACAGTTCTTTACTTTACAAACAAATTTGGAATGAAGGCACTTGGGTTCTGAAAAACTAGCGCTCTTCACTTAGCTGTCCTGGTTACATATCCTCATGTTCATTATTTCCTTGTCATCATACAGAGACCAAACCACCTGCACATCCCATCCCATACTCACTCCAGTGATTCTAGTGTCCCTCCAAGTCATCTTTTCAATACAAAGCTTGGCAGCCTCCCACAAACCCAGTCCTGTTCCAGCAGTGGCTTGCAGTAGCCATCACTGCCTCCCACATCAAGAACCCTTACCCATTCACGTGCCCATCAGTTTGAGTCCCTCACCTATGTACATCAAATGACACTATTCTGACATCACCAGGGGGAAAGAAAAGTACTGCTATAGGACTATTTTCAAATCCTACTTTTAATAAGGGTGTTTAAGTGCTTTAACCTCACTTCTAGCGCATCATCCACCAGGGGTAGTAGAAATGAAAGGTTAATAGGGCAAAGGAGGATATGGACCTGTTTAGAAATAGTTCTTTGGAGTGAGTCCAATCTGCATTGTCAAGCTATGAACAGTTCAATCACACAAATCAACAGCAGTACCTTGATCTACTCAAAAACACCATGCATGAACCAGCAGTAGCAGTTCGATCCAGAAGAAACCTCAAGGCTCTGCCAACTGGCCCAAGTCAGAAGCAGCAAGAAACCACCAGACAACCACCAGTTCTTTGGTGTGTTTCTCTCTATGAAGTCACAACAAATGATGGCCAGCAAACAACAGCAAGGCCAATCAATGCCATACAATGTCATGAGTGAAGACGAGCGTAAGCGAAGCTAACAATGCCCAGCAAAGAATGGTAAAGCACACCAATACCACACAGCATCATTCACCATCTGTTGGGTCATATTTATTCTTTTTCCAAACATCATGTGTTTTCTCAAGCAGAATATCACAAGCCCTTTTTCCGGGCTGTATTCAGAAAAACACCACATGTCTGGTCTCAGCAAAACATCCTCCCATGTGTCTGCTTCAGCAGAAACATCCTCTCACACGACAGTTTCCAGAAAAACAGCACGTGACACAGCCGAGTCTCCAAAGAAACCAGGAATTTCCACTTCATACTATCCTTGCTCTTCTCTCCACAGTATAGGCAGTGGGAACCAGCTCAGGTCAGTTCCACTCTCTCCCTGTTAAAGATTCTTTAGCTATTTTCAAATCAAAAGAAGCATAATTTTTGCACCAGTATTTCTAAAAATAACTAGAGTAAACAACTCTTCTGAGTTTACCTTCTCCCCTCTGTGTTTCTTCACTAGAATTTGGCTTCTGCTGCTGAGTAAATGCTCTGGGCACTTTTTGCCACAGGCAAAATTTCATATCCTCTTGGTTCTGTGATATGGATGCATCAGCTATTTCAAATTTTTGCAGACTAAATAGAATATTAATGACCCTAATGATTTTTAAATACTATTTGCAAGGTTGTTTAAAATGTCTTGGCAACAATCAATAAGATAATGAACGTGAAAATACTGTGTACATGGCAAAATGCTATGCAAGCATAAGTGAAAAAATTAAAATACTTTTTTTTTAAAAAATACCTTCGATGAAAGTTATTTGAAGGGATAAAATAGACAGTAAATAACCACAACTTATTCTAGTAGAGGATGCATTAAAAATAAATCCAGACTGCACAGATCCAACTCATAACAATAATTCATACAGTTTGTCATTTTAAAACAAGAAGACATTATTTTCCATAAACAGGGAAATAATCCAATCCAAGGTATGTTGCTATTTTTAAGCCTCCAGGATAAAAATCTGCTTTCATTGTTTTCTATTCTAGGAAGCTTAAATCAGAATAAAAATGATTGTCAGGAGAGTCTTGTATATAAACATAGCTTCAGAAGTCTGGGGTGCGTTACCACAAAACAAAGTATTAGCAACAAATATGGTAACAATGTGCAAGGCGACAAAACACTGAGAACGTCCTATGGTAACAATGTGCAAGGCAACAAAACACTGAGAATGTCCTATGGTAACAATGTGCAAGGCAACAAAACGCTGAGAACATCCTATGCAATGTCTTCAAATGGCCTTATCTGCTTAACTAGTTTTGCAAAAAACAAACAAACAAACAAAAAACCTTAAGAGTCTACAGTGGTCATTGTTTTGAACAAAGCATAAGTTCATCAGTTCAGGTAGTTTCAAGACTTAGGAAGCCAGGCGAAGGCCAGAACGGGTAAGACTTAGGCATGGGCACATTACATCTGTTTAACTGGTATGAGATGATGAGGAGGTGATTGTTTATTGTTGATATATATATATATATATATATATATATATATATATATATATATATGAAATGAAAAGGAATTTGGTTTGGCTACAGAAAAATCTGGGAAATGTCTACACTAAATAAAATAAAACATACAAAGAAAAAATGTAGAAAAAAATAAAACCAGCTAATTACACTGTCCAAAAAAAAAAAAAGAAAGAAAACAAAACAAAACAAAAAAAACTTGCATTTGTGAAGCCTGGTTTATATGGAAAAAATGAATCTCTAATAAAAGAAACTTCTAAAACACAGAAAAGGGTAAGAATGGAAAACACGGGACAATTACTGTGAGCTCGTCTCCCCGCAGAGTTCCAGCCATCTACAAATACCCTCTGAGAAATCTGTCCTGCCTGATCCCTGAACAGCTAAAAATAGTTTTATCACCTACCAGCCAGTTCCTGGAGACTGTCACCCCAACTAGTCCTGCTGCTGACTAAGGAAGCATTGATTTCAGAGCATCACACTGGAAGGTAGAAGCCCTTCAAACTGATTCTCAGGCTTGGAGCTTCTGTGTGTGGTTAAACTTCAAGAGCCATGCACAGAGACCTCTGGTCAAGAGAGCAAATGGTTCCTAAAAGCCAACTGCATGACACTCATCAAGTGTGCCCTGAGCTTGAGTGCTTCAGAGAAGGAGAGAGAGGAGGGGAGGGGTGAGGGAGCGATAAAGATAGGGATAGGGACAGAGACAGACAGAGAGACAGAAACAGACAGGCAGGGACAGAGACATTGAGTGTTTTACCAAGCTAGTACCTACCAGACTCCTCCATGCAGAGGGTGGTTTTCCTCTCCAGATCTCCAGGAAGAACACCTGGGTGGAACTGTCACAGGGCACTCTATTGCATTCTGTCGGCCGGCAGTGTCTTCCTTAAGCCCAATTTCCTCCAGTCCTTTTGAGAGTGCCTCTTGACTCAAGTGACATGGCAAGACACAAACAGCTCAGCCTCCACCTACAACCCAGAGGGCAAGAACAAACTACATCCCTTTTCTTTGCCTGGATAAAAATACCTAGAGGACCTCAGGGAAAAAAATAGGGCAGTGGATATATGTGAAGAAAACTTCCAAAAATAAAACCTTTGTCGTAGGTCTAAGGCAGGCTCTGGGTGGGGCATTCCTAGGCCCGGTATCACATGTAGCCATGGGACCGATGTCTGGCTACTAACAGCAGGGAGAGACAAAAGTCTGTGCAAGACGATGAAGTAGTCCTAGACTGAGACACCTGCGACGATTTTCATCCAGGGTTGTGTGCGTTAAACAGCCCTGCTCCTCCACCTTTCCACATTGTATTTTATAATAACAACTTTTTGAGCTATATAACTTTCATATATACATTCTGCTAGCTCAAAGCCCCTTTTAGGTGGTCAATGGAGAATTTTATAAGCACTTAGCTAAAAGTCTGAGTCCTGAGAGATACGAGGGAGAATGACTTGGTTATTGGTTGTGCTTTTTAGCAGCTTCTGATAGCAGGCACACTCTTTTAAACATTTTTCCCATATTCTCTTGGGATTCCCGTGGAACCTATGCCTGGGAAAAATACCACAGAGAAGAAGGCTTTGTGAAAGGGTGACTCCCTTCACCTCTTCCCCAAATTCCTCTCCATGACTCTGACTGAACCTGAATGTGATCTGGCATTTCCCCGACACTTAGGGTGATTTTCTTTTTTGGTAGAGGAAAGCAAACGAGCAAACAAACAAAAGATTCAATTAGATATGACAAAGCAATCAGCTTCCTCCAGCCTGGGAAATTAAAGCACTGTCATTCTGTGTGCTGGTCTACGACAGAGCCCAACAAGGGCTGATGAGAATGTGTCCAGAGTGCTTACTTCAAGAAAGTGAGACATCGGTAGGGAACAAGAAAGCACAAGAGAGGGGAAGATGAGGGAAGCCAGGAGGAAGGGAGAGGAGGAAGGGAGAGGTGAAGGAGAAAAGGAGGGAGGTGTGGCTGGAGAATGAGTCACCTATGAGAGCCCAGTCTGCCCACACTAGCATAGAATTTCCCCCAGTTTAAAACGTGGTTTGGAAATAGACATCAGAGTTAAGTAAGACATCAAAAGGATGACCACAGAGTGTCTGACAGCATGATGACATTGGAAACACAGCCAGGCAGGTTCCTAGCCCTTCAGAGAAGTGCTATCTTTTTCTTTTTTTCCAAGTTAGAATGAATTAGCTGAACATCCATTTCTGATGCTCTCTCTGTTTATGCCAAGACCCTGCTTCTTCAAGCAAGGATGGATGTTGGAGGAGGCTTCTCCACAGAAGAAGCAAAGCTCAGGCCAAGGCCATGCAGGAACCCCTGAGCAGATCGTCCTGGACCCTCCCTAGGTTTCTCCTCAGCGGCACAGTGCAAGCTGCCTGCAGCTCAATACTCTCCAACATGTGAAACAGCCTCTCCTCCCAGCAGAGCGAGACCCATTTGATGGATGGTGTCAGGGGGCTAAGGTGGAAGTGGGTTTTGATTGCTTTGGTTGTGAGAATCCAGGCATTTAAAATGAGCGAGACGGCTTAACTCTTTATCTATGGGTACTATAATCAATGGGACAACCAAGAAGCACTTCTGTATGTTCCGCAATGCAAAACAGAAGATTACATCAGTGTTTTTTGTCCAGCGTGTCTGAGGTGGAGTGATGAGATGTACACTCTTCAAAACTATCTTATTACATGAATAATACATTCATACATTTCAGCAAAAAAAATATTCAAACACTATAGATAATACACCGAAGTGAGTTCATGATTTTAGTCATTTTCCTGTATATTAAATGAACTGCAGATTTTTTTTTTCCAAATAGTGAGTTTCGGATTCCTCATATTGCTTTTCTTTTTCTGCTTAACCTCACATCTCTGAGGAACCCGCTGCTCCCTGCCAGGACCCGGAGTTCTGCTTTGCTCTTTCGTATCTAACAGTTAGTGTGGTTGATGTAGAACATCGTAACTATGCTTTTGAGGCTTAAAGGAAGTTTGAAAGGTTATGCCACACTGGCCCGGTTTTGCTGTCACTTAAAAAAAAAAAAAGTGGTAGCTTGCAAATGCTACCACTTAAGTCATTTGTTAGTCATGGAAAAGCCACTTAACAACATAAATGACACCAGCAGGAGCAGGCCGGCATGGAATCTAGCAAATGTTCTGGATAAGTCTTATTTCTCTGTCTCTTTGTGTTACCTACTTTAAACTGGCCGTGGTCAGATAACATCCAAAACTGACGATGTTTTCTATGAAACCTATATCATCCTGTGACTCTGTAGGTTTTTAACTCAACAGAGGAATGTTGGGAAGGGGGATGAAAATAGGAAACAAATCAGCGGGCTCGTTGAGTTGAGGTTTTCTCTGTACTGACTTCTTTGCATCAATCCTGAATGGCTGGGCAGTATCTTACTAAACTCTGGTGTTGACTGAATGATTCGCCTTATTGCTACAATGCCTTTATTCTCCCCTGTGAATGGTTACCGTCTGACTTTTAGGGAATGGAATTTCTGATTACCAGTGTTTGGTTACAGTGCCGATAAACAAGCATCATTGGGAGGATTCTACAATCATTTTCTATTTAAGAAAATAAAATGAACCAAAAGTTTAGAGGCAGGGGAAAAATACTATCAGTATGCTGATCTCGAGAGCTTAAACTTTTAAGACAAAATGTATCCTATTTACTCCCCAGGAGCTAAAAACACCTTCGTTTTATGTCAGTTTGCAATGAATTAGCACAACTCTTTGATCAATGACATCAAAGACTATCAGCAGCACCAATAATACAGATGTTAAATTTTTTTTCATTGATTAAAAGCCTGAAATCAATCAACCTTTTGCCATTCCCCCCCCACACACACACTCCATTGCTCCTGCAGAAGTGAGGTGATTCAAGTGAATTTGAATCTGAATCCACGCAGCAACCTCCCATGAAAGATGGGATCAGCCAGACCGTGCACTCATTATCAGCGACCGGAACTGAACCCAAACCTCATGTAGTTCAAGTTCCCTCCTCCAGGAAATATCAAAACCCGAGTGGTCCCCACACTCCGAAATGCTCTTTCTTGTTCAGAGGATGTTCCAGTTGTGTTTCCCGTGTCCACCATGGCTCCCCTGCATCCTAGCAGCCCACAGAGCCCAGGCTGGTGGGTGCCCTTGTGTTCCGTTCGTTCAAGTCACTTTTCCAGGGCTCTGCTGTCAGGCCAATTATCTCAGAAACAAGCAATTATAACCACATTCACAGCTCCCTAAAAGGGTGAGTGCGTTCTAATAACAATTTCTCATGAAAGAAACGCAGTAATTGAAGGATTGGCAAGGATATCGCAACAGACCAAGACCTCTGGAAGATTCCCCCGCCCCTTCTCCTAGCTCTCCAAATACAGAGAAGGAGGGGGAGGGAGGGGAGAGAGAAACACTCTGCACTTGCTTTCCATTGAAGAAATTGTCCCTTTCCATCCAAATCTACTAAATATATTCTGCAAGGGAAGAACATATAGCCACAGTATCAATAAGGAGTTTGGCATTCTGGGTTCTGGCCATGCTGAAGTCTTCAATATCTATGTGTTCATCTCTTGCTTACATTTTGTTGAACATAATCACAATGTAAAATATTTGCAGAGTGTTCTCCCTGAGGTAACTCATGGAGAGGTGCTTTAGAAAGGCAGATTATCCTGCTGACCTAAGGTAAATTTCATCCCTTGGGGAATTAATTCACATCTTTATCAGTATAGCATAGTACAGCTCAAATCAAACATGGCGAGTCTTTGAGGCAACCAGACTATCCTGTATTCACTGCTAGATACGGTGCTCTGAATGAGTAGAACAGCCACTCAGATCTCAATCTCCAGCGACTATAATACAGCAGCCCACAGCTGCAGCCGAGAGTCGCAGGCTAACACGCACGCGCTCGATGCTTGCCCTCGATGCTTTACCTGCCCACAGCGATTTTTCTAAGACTGGGTGGTGAATTCTTTGACATTAAGCACTTACCTCTGCATCCCCCACAACACAGAATAAAAGGCTTTCTCCATCTTCCTAGTCAGTAGCTAGTTGTTGGATTGATTATCCATCATTCTGAATAGTTTTTCAGATACTGGACCTCTGAAATGGCAAATAAACACACACTTTGAGCCAAGAAGTGAAAACCTTGTCAGACATTTTACCCAAAGGAAAGAAAGTTTTGCTTATTTGTGTTTATTTATACATTTCCTTTCGGAAAAAGTAAATGTGGACCAGACAGGACACTACTTATATCGGTTTGTACATACGCATGCCTGCACACGGATTGGGGCTTTGAGACCACTTATTCCGTCCGGTTCTGGGAACAAGGAAAGTAAACCATTGTAGGAGAGATAGAAAATGTCTAACCTTGCTTTGTTTTTCATGCATCCTACCAGAGCATTAGAACAGAGGGGAGACAAAAGGTAATTGAGCTGGGATCCGGGGAAAGCATTTTCTAAGTGAATAAAAGGCCACTGTGATGAGTTCAGCGGCAGAGGGAGTTCCCAGGCACATCTCCCGAGACTCTGAAGTCAACCGAAACACAAAGGCTTTCTTTCTCAAAAATGCAGGGAATGCTAGCTTTAATATTTGCCTCTTGCCTGCGCTGGTGACACCGGTTTGGACCTCGGAACCCCACCAATGGGTGACAAGGCTGGACTAGACCGACGGCTCAGAGGAGGCGGAGCGCCATCTACTGGCGACTGGGACAAAGACCCTCCTCCTTAAGTCTCCCGCTCTGTTCCTGGGAGCAGTCCTTCGTCATTTATAGCCCTACTCCTCCAAAAAGAAATGACAAATTGCACGAGCTTCTTACCCCTCCATTAGCTCTCTTTCCCCAGTTAACCTTAAGGATAATACACAAAGGAAAGAAACTGTAAACATTCTGAGAACAGAACGCAGTAGCATGGGGACGGTGGAGTAGCCTGAGAACCTACTTGGTTTTACCTATTTGGTAAGGCTCACGCAGGGGACTTCTCTTAGCCCTCAGCTCCTCTGACTAAGGTTGCTAAATGCCAGGAGGCTCAGAGAGTGACTTGAAACAAAGGCAGAGTGATCTGGACGCCCCCCTCTCTCAGGACTACCCACCACACCTCCACCCCACTACAGAGCCAGCAGGAAGGGCTGGTTTTCCGCTGTGGTTTCCCCCTAACCAGCAGCATAGAATCATTTGGTGGTCACTCACCTTGCCCTTCCCGTCCTCGTGGTTTCTGAGGAGAACGGTGACCTTTTTACCTCTCAATGGACCCTGGAATTTCTCCGAAGAATTCAAAGAACACGCGATTACCCATTTCAAAGCATATGGTTAGCATAGCAAAACCAGAACTTACTACAAAATCCTAGTTAGAAACCATTTCCTTACTATCAGATTGAAATTACAGGACATCATAGCACTGTTTCCAGGGACAGAAAGCACTGTGACCTAGCCTGAGGAGGCTATATAGAGAGCACAGTGCTTCCCACAGTGTCTCCAGTGTGCTCTTCCACCGAACTTCCTTGGGAGGCCAGAAGTTGACTGTCTCACCCATCCTACTTCTCAACAAAGTCCCAGGAGGATATCTCCAAGGCTGGGTTTTTCATGACCACGACAGACTTTAGCATCCATTTCAAAAGGATGGAAGCCTTTAGATGATGATGATGATGATGATGATGATGATGATGATGATGACGATGACGTTGATGTTGTTGATGATGATGATGGTGGTGGTGGTGATGATGGTGGTGATGATCTCATCCAGAAAACAGAAAAATGTTTTCAAGGGGTTTGATGGCTATTTTCAAAAAAGCATGCAGTAGGTTTTGCATATTCTTGGTTATCTCTTAGGAGTAAAACCTTAGCTCAGAACTTCAGAGAAGACAAGTTCAAAGTGGCTCCTCCCTCTTCACAGTGTAGCCTCCCTCAATTTCTAAGTTAAGTCTGTACTTCGTATGAGAGCGCAGAAAGCATCCCGCTTCAGTGGTGTCTTACGTGGCCATCTCCAATGCAGGAGTGCATCACTTGAGCAAGAGATCTCTGCAGGTAGCGTCCAGTACACAGCCTGGCACTCCGTCAGAGTGCACAGGCTCCCCCATCTTAGCTTTTCTGTACGTGGGTCTACTGTTTTTCATTTCCTGTCATGTCAGTCACATCAGTTCCAGAGTCATGCAGGTCTAGGTACTCATAGGCACAGGCTTATTTTGTAACTGTTGGTCCCTGGGCTCTGTTCCTGAGTGATGGTGGATACCTGCCTGCCTGGGCTGCTACACATGCAATGTTCCATCTCTCTGGTTTAGGCTCCTCATGTATTTGATTCTTTTAATCTTTTGAACTCCATAGGTATAAATGACTCACTTTTGAGATTGCTGATTCTTTGCTTACCTTCAGATGCCCAAGTAATTTGAATGTAGAAGCCCTAAGTGTGGAAAAACTGTAATGAACAAATTCATAAGTAGGTAATACTAGTATCAACATGACTACTGGAGTAAGAGACATAGCTCGGCAGAAATGACTCATCCCTAATGTTTGCCTGGAGTCAGTATCTCCTGGTCCAATTACCTTCCCTTCTCTGTACTATTGTAGTGATGTGATGATGCTCAAGACTTCCTCCCTAGGACCTGGCCCATTCCAGCACCAGAGTATGGCACTAAGCTTGGGTATTTTAGAAGTACCATTAAGCCATAAGAGGACAACCAGAGTTCTAATGAGTTTTTTTTACTTCTGGTAGCTGTGACACAGATAGGCTCAGACTGAACATCCCACCACATACCTTCATCCAAGATTCTTATTTAATCTTTATAATAACCTTACAATGACACATCATCTCTCTTAATCTTAATTTTAGTCTTATAAAATAAAACATAGCAGTGTTAATTTGCCTATCCGAAGTAACAAAGTGAGGTGGCTGCATACTGAACTTGGGGGGGTTGGATGCAAAGCTCAGGTTCTTGCATTCCTTGCTATACTTATTTGTCTTGCTGGGGCCACCTTTGTGGCCACGTTACTTGATCTAGTTTGTATTTTATCGCTATGATAAAACGTGGATGAAAGACTATTTGAGGAGAGGGTTTATATCATCATTCAGGTTACGTACGGTTCATCGGTAAGGAAAGTCAAGGCAGGAATTTGAAGGCAGGCCTGCTTGCTGTTCCAAGCAAGAGGACCATTAGCCAGGTCACTTACTTCTCATCCAACGTACAGCAGGAACCACAGCGAATGCTGCTTGCTAGCTGGCTCACTTATAGGCTCATGCTCTGCTAGCTTTGCACAGTGGTCTGGTCACTCCTGTATTAGTTAAACTTTAAGACAGTCAATTCCACCCAGAGACAAGACCACAGATCAATCTGATTTAGGCAGTCCCTCTCAGATGACTGTAGGCAAGTTGACAGTGAAAGCCAACTGGAACACTAGCCAAGAAAGAAGACAAAGGTCCTCTGGCAAATGCTCAAACTTACACCAAAAATGGAAACACGAATGCAATGCCCCTTAGTTCATTTGTCTATTGTGTGCCCCATCGATGGTAGCTCATTTGGATCTGGAAAGAGATTGTGGAGTTTCTTCGGTTGCTAATGAGACTGAGAAGTAGAGTTCCAAAGAAATGAAAACCGGGGAGTAGTTTACAAACAAAAAATGTGATGAATACAGGAGGTGAATATAAGAGGGCGGTGGCTGGAGAAATGGCTCGGTTGATAAAGCATCTGGTACACAAGCTTTGGGACTGGAGTTCAGATTCCCACGTGGGGAGAACTGAGGGAGAAGACAGTTGAAATGGCTGCTGAACTCTTGGAGTTGTTTGATTTACTTATCCTTGGCTGGAAACACAAAATGATTAGGTATGCCATGCACCAGGAGCACACACAACCTTAACGACAGAGCCCTTACAAAATCACAGAATGACCTGAAAACATTTGAGACCTTGAGAAATGTCCCTTTACCTACAGTTTTGATCTATTCTCATCACGGGATCATTCAAACACATCACTAAGTGCACAGCATCACTTACGTGATTTCACAGTCCAGCTCACACATGGACACAATTAGCCTGCCAATAACTGGGGCTGTCCTTCCAGCCAGCAGAGTCCAGAAGGCAGAGACCCATCTGTACTCCAGATTCCTGTTTGTCTCCCAAGAGGCTTCCAGGAGACCTGACTGTGACAAGAAATCCCTCCTAGGCAAATCCCAGGTGTGGGAAACATAGACAGATGTGGTCTGTACCTCACTCAAGAGGGAGAGATCCAGCTGGGCCTTGTTCAGAGGGAGTCAGGATTGAGACCGCAAGGATGATTTAAAGCAGGCCCTCTCTGCAGTAGAAGAAGCATGGGATGTAATGTTAGAACCATGGGTGGAACGCTTCCCTAATCTTGGCAACACGCAGGGGCTGCTTGTCTATGACCTCAGCTGGCTGCCGGTGGAAACAGCCTCAGATATGACCTGAGAGGCAGAATTCAGAGAAGCTCTTTCTAGATTTGATGGGAAACGTGATACCAATGAGAATAATCCTCAGACCGAACTACGTGGGTAGAGTAGCCTGTCCTCAGGAGTAGATGGCTTAGTGTTGAGACCCCATAATACAGTTCCTCATGTTGTAATGGTCCCCAGCCATAAAATTATCTTTCGTTGTTACTTCATAACTGTAATTTTAACACTGTTATGAATCATTACGCAAATATATGTGTTTTCCAATGGTCTTACGTGACCCCTGTGAAAGGGGTCATTGACCCCTCCACAGGGGTCGTGACCCACAGATTGAGAACTGCTGGCTTAGAGACTCATTATTAGAGTAACACTGTTCCTGCTACAGCGCCCTTGTCATTGAATACTGAGGACATCCTAGAGTTCAGTACAATTAAAGTGCAGTGAGGAACTTGGTTTTCCTAGCAAAGAAAGCACAACTCATCAGTAAAATTTGAATTTTAGGTTAACAGTGATTTATTTCAGTAGATAAATGTCCCACACACAATTCATGAACATGGACATTCTGTACAAATTATCTTTTATAAATATAACTTCAAGTGTAAATAGCCAATAGGCATTTTATGTCACAATCCTACATTTTAAATCTTAATTTATCTTGTATTTTGACAGATTTGACTCTTGTAAAAATTTCACTACACTGTTTAGGTTCTCACAAAAGTGGATAAAAAATAAATAAGGTTCTACTAAATATAATTTTATGGAGTACTCAGAATTCATCTTTACTCAAATCCTGCCAGAAACTTCTCTTCCTATTTCCTAATCTTATCAGTCACTAATGGATCAATTCACCTAGATACTGCTCTAACAGACACTAAATCCCTACATGCATTGGTCCACAGATCTGTCTCTTAGCTGTAATGGGATGAACGGGCTTCCATATTCTTCAGTGACCAGTCACTATAAACACATCTCTTTATCTTTTAATTAACTAATTAATTTTTTTTTACTTATTCACTTTACATCCCACTCATTGCCCCCCTTTGGTTCACTTGTCACACAATCCTTCCGTCCTCCCTCCCCTTCTCTTCTGAGTAGGTGGGGCTCCCCCTGAGTATCCCCCCCCCCAACTTCAAATCTCTGCAAGGCTAAGTGTTTCCTCTCCCACTGGGGCCAAACAAGACAGTCCAGCTAGAACATATCCCACAGACACACAACAGCTTTTGGAAGAGCCTCCGTTCCAGTTGTTCAGGACCCATATGAAGACCAAGCTGCACAACTGCTACATATGTGCAGGATAGCCTAGGTCCAGCCTGTGTATGTTTATTGGTTGGTGGTTCAGTCTCTGAGAGACCCAAAGGCCCAGGTTAGTTGACTCTGTTCGTCTTCCTGTGGTGATCCCATCCCCTTTGTGGCCCACAATCCTTCCTCCTATTCTTGCATAAGATCCCCCAAGCTCCATCCGCTCTTTGGTTGTGGGAATCTGCATCTGTCTGAATCAGCTGGTGGTTGGAGCCTCTGAGGGTAACATGCTCCTGTCTGCAAGCATCACAAAGTATCATTAACAGTGTTAGGGATTGGTGCTTGCCCATGGGATGGGTCTCAAGTTGGGCCAGTTTTTGGTTGGCCATTCCCTCCATCTCTGCTCCATCCTCTGTACCTGTGTTTCTTGTAGACAGGATACATTTTGGATTGATAGTTTTGTGAGTGGGTTGGTGTCTCTATCACTCCACTGTGGTTCCTGTCTAGATTAGGGAAGTGGTCTCTTCAGGTTCCATATCCCCAGTGTAGTGAGTCACAGTGAGGGTTACCCTCATTGATTCTTGGATACCGCCCTCATCCCAGGTCTCTGTCTTCTCCTAGAGATTTTCCCCACCTCCTCACCCCATCAATTGGAGATTTCCACTTGTTCTCTTGGCTATCTAATCATTACCTCTGTCCTTCATCATACCTGCTCTTAAATTCCTCATTGCCCTCCCCCAGCCCCTCTCAATCCCATTTCCCTCCCTTCATCTGCCTCTTTTATTTTATTCGCCACTCTAAGTGAGATTCAAGCATCTTTACTTGAGTCTTTCTTCTTGTTTAGCTTCTTTGGGTCTATGGAGTGTAGCATGGTACCTGTATTTTATGGCTAATATCCACTTACAAATGAACACATACCATGAATGTCTTTTTGGACTGTATTACCTCACTCTGGATGATATTCTCAAGTTCCATCCACGTGTCTACAAAATTCATGATGTCTTTGTTTTTTAATAGCTGAATAGTATGCCATTGTATAGATGCACATTTTCTTTATCCATTCTTCAGTTGAGGGACATCTGGGTTGTTTCTATCTTCTGGCTGTTATGAATAAAGCTGCTATGAACAACATACTTGAGCAAGTGTCTTCGTGGGATGATGGAACATCTTTTGGGTATATGCCCAGGAGTGGTATAGCTAGATCTTGAAATAGAACTATTCCCAGTTTTCTGAGAAACCACCAAATAGATTTCCAAAGTGGTTGTACAAGTTTGCACTCCCACTAACAATGAAGAAGTGTTCCTCTTACTCTACATCTTTGCCAGCCTGTGCTATCTATTGAGTATTTTATCTTAGTCATTCCCATGGGTTTAAGATGAAATGTCAGAGTTGTTTTGATTTGCAGTTCCCTGATGACTAAAAACTTTGAGTATTTCCTTAAGTGCTTCTCAGACATCTGAAATTCCTCTGCTGAAAATTCTCTGTTTAGCACTATACCCCATTTTTAACTAGGTTATTTGGGTTGTTTTTGTCTAATTTCTTGAGTTCTTTATAAATTTTGGATATTAGCCCTCTGTCAGATGTAGGGTTGGTAAAGACCTTTTCCCAATCTATGGGCTGCAGATTTATCCTATTGACAATTTTGCAGTTTCATGAGGTCCCATTTATCAATTGTTGATCTTAAAGTCATTGATATTCTGTTCAGAAAATTGTCTCCTTTACCAATGTGTTCAAGGGTATGTCGCACTTTCTCTTCTATGAGATTTGATAGATCTGGTCCTTGATACACTTGGACTTGTGTTCTGTGCAGGGTGCTAAGTAAGGATCTATTCACATTCTTCAACTTGAGAATATCCAATTAGTCCAGCACCATTTGTATGGTTTTTGGCTTCTTAATCAAAAATTAAGTGTCCAAAGGTATGTGGGTTTATTTCTAGGTTTTGATTTGATTCCATTAATCAACCTGTCTGATGCTGTGCCAATACCATGCAGTTTTTTATCATTATTGCTCTGTAGTACTGTTTGAGGTCAACAATTGTGATTCCTCCTAAAGTTCTTTTTATTTTTCAGGATTGTAAACACATCTTTTAACAGCTGGTTGATAGCCCAAAAATAGCTAAGGTAGGGTCATTCATATCACAATAGTAAGCAAAACCTAAAAATCTAAATATCTTTTTCTTGGGTGTGTGTGTGTGTGTGTGTGTGTGTGCGTGCGTGCATGTGTGTGTGTGCTCGTCCATGTGTATGCCTGTGTATGCACATGTGGAAACTATAAATTAACACTAGATATCTTCCTCGATCACTCTCCATGTTATTTCTGAAGTAGCACCCCTCACTGAACCAGAATGTCTAAACCAATGATCCTTTTTCCTGGAATGTCCTCCCAGTTCCTCCTCCCAGGATAACAGGCACAGTGCCACACCAGCTTTTATGTAGCTGCTAGGGATTCCACTCCTGCATAGAAAGCACTTTATCAAAACTTTACCAAAGTTTGAGAGCCACTCCTTGCAGGTTATTTGATCACACTGTGAATCCCAAGTTTGTATACTAAAAAAATCAACAACAAAAATTGCCTCTAATTGTGGTGTGACTCACCACACACCATTCTTTTTATTTATTTATTTATTTATTGGTTTTTCGAGACAGGGTTTCTCTGTGTAGCCCTGGCTGTCCTGGAACTCACTTTGTAGACCAGGCTGGCCTCGAACTCAGAAATCCGCCTGCCTCTGCCTCCCGAGTGCTGGGATTAAAGGCGTGCACCACCACGCCCGGCACCAAACACCATTCTTAACAGTAACATTTTTGGTCTCCAAGAAGATGATGGAGTCCCACAACTATAAATCCGCCTGGGTTGTAAGAAAATGCTACCACTGGACAAAACTGCCTTATTACTTCTGCTGAAAGTTTCTGTTCAAACAGTGGGCACCTTTGTGTTTCCTGCTTAGCCAAGATTGCCACTAAGCTGACAAATGCTACTCAAAGATCAGCTTCAGAAGAAAAAATGCTCAGGACATTCAGATTGTTGAGTTTGCATGAGACTGACATGAACATTTTACAGAACTTTGAACTCAAAACTAATTAATCTTACGACTGCCATATGCAACCAAGCTGGACATTGTGGAAAACTTGGCAGAATAACTTCAATATTGTAAATAGCTTTANTGTGTTAGAGTTAAAATCTTTTCTTTTTATTTAGACAAAAAGTAGGATATAGGAATAATATAGGAATAATAGGAATAAAGAGTAGATTATTGAATCTACTCTTAAACCACAGAGCTACTACAAGCTAAAATTCTTACATTGATATCAGTCTTTGTATAGTGATACAAAATTGAAGTTATATTCGGTTACATTGGTGTGGCTCTTTGATTACTGATGTTATAGTTGGCTACATTGATATAGATCTTTGTATACTTATACAAAAACAAGGTTATATTTGGTTACAATCTATTATGTATCAACTCTTTTTAAGGTATTGTACCTATGTAACTCTTTAAAATGAAATATTAAGTTCTAGTCCTTTTGAAAGCTGCTATTATAATAATATAATTACTATTTAAAAATGCAACTTAATAATTAAACTTATGGTCAATTTAGATACTAGTTTAGTTTATTATAAAAATCTGTTTCCAAGGTTGAACAGATAGTAAATAGCTAAAAACAAGCAACACTTCCCTATTCCAATATACTGAGATATATAAGTGGTCTTCAAAAACCTTCTGAGATTCACAGAATATGGCATTTAAAGATGTTTTATTCATTTAAGGCTTTTTTGACAATCAGACATGTCACCTCCTGGCAGTACCCTCATAGTACTTCGTAGATTATGAGCATTGAAGAACCTCCATATGGAGTTTGCTTCAAACATGGCAAGGCTAGCCACAGAGCAAAATATTCCCCTTGCCTCAACTGCTGACAGTGTGTTGGACATCGAACATGTGTGTGAACAAGCAGGACACAAAGAAAGTCAAATCAAACGGAAGTTTCTGGTTGTGTCGTGTGATGCACGCTCGTGTGGTGTTTTGCTGAAGCAAGACCCCACCCCCAACACCCCCACCCCCACCCCGACCCAGAGCACATGGGATGTTTGGAGAGTGTATAACCCGGACTCAACAAACAGTGGTGGGGGCACTTGCATAGTTGGCTATGCAACTCTTCATTGCTCTCATGTCTTTGCTGATCTTCATTTCACTGAGAGAGGTACAGGAGAAAAGTCACGGCATTCTGGCGGGGCATGCCTGCTGACTCATGCAGCGTGGTTCATCACAGGCCTGACAGTTTCTGCTGGATCTTGCTGCCACTGCTGATTCGGGTTTGAGAACACTTTTGATCTAGACTAGTAGTATCCTAACACTACGGAGCAAAGCCTACTGTAGGCTTAGATTTTTTCAAAACCTACTTTAATGAGGGTTCTCAAGTGCTTCAACCCTCCCCTTCTAGCCCATTGTCCAAAGGCAGGGGAGAAAAGATGGTAAATAGGATAAGGGGATGTGGACCTGGTTAGCTATAGATCCTTGGGGCAATTCCAATCTGTTTGCCTGGATACCAACAGTCCAGGGCAGTAGACAGGACAGCTCTTGTTGTTGTTGTTGTTGTTGCTGCTGCTGCTGCTGTTGTTGTTGTTGTTGTTGTTGTTGTTGTTGTTGTTGTTGTTACTGTGATGGTTTGAATGAAAGTGGCTCTCATAGGTTCATACGCTTTGAGGTTGTCGTAAAGAGAAAAGAGAAGAATATAGAGAGTACTTGATTGGCTACCGTAGAATGAGCACCTTATGTAGACTGTTGTAGCAGTGAGTCCCTAGTGATAGACTAGTTAGCAGTGAGTCCCTAGTGATGATAGACTAGTTAGCAGTGTCTCCCTAGTGCTAGTCTAGTGGGCACTGTCTGGTGTTAATTTCCATTTTATGTAGAGTGTGACTGTTTTGTGAATTATGTTAGCTTTGCAGATGAAACTCTGAGCACTGGACATTACTCAGTCTAATTAACGGTTCCCCATGTGCACTATTTTTTTTTTCAAGTGTCAAAAGTAAATTCAGACTTTGTAAACTGCTCACATGACCTAGCAAACGGCATGGCAACAGATGCGAATGTTCTAATCTGTTGCAGTGTGTTTACTTTAACAACTATGAGCTGGTAGCAAGCAATACTTTGCACATATGCACTGAATGGTTTTAACAACTGGATCTTCGACAGGGTCTGCTTCAGGAAATAGAGCACAAACTTTTAAAATGTGCATCACATGGCAGAAGATGCCAATCTTTTATTCTACATTTTTAATAAATCTGGAGGTTTTGACCTCCTCTAGCTATAATATAATCTATCAGGATAGAAATGTTTATTTTTCTTATCTCACTAAAATACTTTTTTCTTATCTCACTGAAATGCTTTAGGCACTTATAAAAGATTTTCAAAATACCTGTACTACAAGTTTAGTAATGATTGTTTCAGGCAATACATGGATATTTCTTCATGAATTTGGAAAGCCTTCAAGGCAAAACTCCTCTTGGGGGCCTCATAAGTCATAAAGGTCACGGCTTTAAATACCAACCATATGATGGTGACTTCCAATCATAAATTCTTAGGCATAACCCCTTTCCCCAAAATCTACCTAATATTTTCAAACTACTAATTCTCTTAAAGAGATGTGAAACAAACAAACAAAAAAGAAAAAAACAACCCAGTTCTCAATACATGATAATCCCAAGTCCAAACTCTAGCTGTCTTTGACTCCCTCATGCTTTATATTTAACTCATCAGCAAACCCTGTTGACTCTGGTGTTGTGATGGTTTCTCGGCAACTCCATTGTGCTCTGGCCAGCTGAGATCTACAGGGCTGGTGAAAACACCAGGTAACCACTCACTAAGCACATTCAGCCTACAGTTTAAACGCACACTAAGTCATCATCCCACTCTCCTCTTCACCATGTCTGCAAGAGTGAACTGTCTCATCAGCAGTAAGCCCCAAAGACCGCCCGACAGCCACAAGTCCGCCACAATCTTATTCCTGGCTCCATTCTCCTCACTGTGAAGCATTCTCTAAGAGAACCTTCATTCTCTCGATTCTCCACAGTGGCCTCTTTTGTGTTTTTCAAACACTTGTAGCTCTAGTTTTAAGATAATCATCCTGTATGTTTGTTAAACTCCTTCTTTTGTTTCAGTAACCCATGCCCTGTTGTTTTTCTTTATTTGTTATCATGATGGTTTGAAGAGGCTCATCTATTTGAATACTTGCTCTCTAAAATAGAGCTGTGTGGGAAGAATTAGGAGGTATGGCTTTGTTGGGAGAGGTGTGTCACTAGAGGCCAGGCTTAAGGTTTCAAAAACTTCAAGTCATCCATATCCTACCTCCTGCCCGTGGTTGTCTCTAGATGGTATCTCCCGGGCACTGCTCCATCCCCATGCCTGATGCCATGTTCCCTATCATGAGTGTCATGAATTCCAACCCTCAGAAACTGTAATCCCCAAATAAAGTTTTTCTTCTCCAGGTTGCTTTGGTCATGGTGTCATATACCAAAGCAATAGAAAAGCAACTTTACCAAGAAAATCATTTTATCAGGAAAGCATCCTATGAATACAGGTCTCTCTCTCTCTCTCTCTCTCTCTCTCTCTCTCTCTCTCTCTCTCTCTCTCTCTCTCCTCCACTTTTCTTTACAATGTTTTTCATACCATATATTTAATTGCATGAGAGCAGAGCACCTTACTAATATCTCCCTAGAACATATTCATCAGCAGTACAAGGTTCCTTTTGATTGAAATCCCAAATAATCTGTTCCTTTTTAACATCTTTATCTTTTATGTTATCATTTGTTTGTGGCAGATAAATACATACAAAAAGAGGTCGTGTTTTGCAATAACTAGGTGTTTACACACATGGAAGCAACATTAGCTGGTATCATTGGCTCAGTTTGAATTGCTAGGTACTATAAATCGCAAGGAGTTTTCTCCAACTTGCTTTTCCATTCCTACTGCCTAGATGGTTGGCAGGAGAATGATCTTTCTTTCTTTCTTTCTTTCTTATTTATTTATTTATTTATTTATGTTTTTTTGAGACAGGGTTTCTCTGTGTAGCCCTGACTGTCCTAGAACTCACTCTGGAGTTCTAGGACAGTCAGACACAAGCTCTAGACACAAGCTGGACACAAGCTCTAGACACAAGCTGGAGTTATCACAGAGAAAGGAGCTTCAGTTTGAGGAAATGCCTCCATGAGATCCAGCTGTAAGGCATTTTCTCAATTAGTGATGAAGAGGGAAGGGCCCCTTGTGGGTGAGACCATCCCTGGGCTGGTAGTCATGGGTTCTATAAGAGAGCAGGCTGAGCAAACCAGTAAAGAACATCCCCCCATGGCCTCTGCATCAGCTCCTGCTTTCTGACCTGTTTGAGCTCCAGTCCTGACTTCCTTTAGTGATGAACAGCAATGTGGAAGTGTAAGCTGAATAAACCCTTTCCTCCCCAACTTGCTTCTTGGTCATGATGTTTGTGCAGGAATAGAAACCCTGACTAACACAGATGCTATCTCATCAAATACATAATGTAAATGACTCCAGAGTAATGCATACTGGTGTTGATGAGTAGAGATGCTCATGAATTCTTCATATAGACAATATGAACTTAATACTCTGTTTTGTTTCCTTTGACAGCCAGGTTTGCATCTATTAGCAACATCCCTATACATGTGTGCATAAATACATCCATTTTTCTTCATCAAAAGTGGGTGGAATATAAGCTATAACATGCATTAATTTTATATTAGGTCGAGTGACACTTTTACTGCTTTGACAACTACCCTTTAATAGACTGTTCATATCTGATTTTTAATATTTGATGTTTTTCATTGGGAAAATGCCATTGAAGTACAGAGATAATAATGTGTTAATTTCTTCAGGAGTTATACACTGATTCTTTTAAGTTGTGAGTTCTTACAAAAGTGAACTTAAGGTATTGGGATGTCAATGATGTCCTCAGAGCTCTTGATTATTCCTGAACAACACAAGTTCTTAATGTTTCATGTCATTTTCAATTATTTTGTTAGAATTCATCATACTAACATACACACACACACACATACAGAGAGA
The DNA here is from genome assembly GCF_900095145.1 of Mus pahari. NCBI lineage: Eukaryota > Metazoa > Chordata > Mammalia > Rodentia > Muridae > Mus > Mus pahari. The sequence goes on from NC_034597.1 coordinate 89,893,174, forward strand.
GAGAGAGAGAGAGAGAGAGAGAGAGAGAGAGAGAGAGAGAGATAAGAACCTCATTCAACATTTTTTTCTGTTTTCCTAATAATTACATCACTGACAGAATGTGATCATTTGTCTTGTACTGCTCTCCAAGGTCTGGATTTGTCGGTGACACCTTTGCTCTATTGTGGCCAGTGTTTCCTATAAGTAGGCCTCAGGAGGTGAGGCTTGATTAAATTCAGTTTCAGATGTTTTGGAAAGAGTATTTCATAGGTTTGGTTCTTACTGTCATTAACACAGTCTGACTGAATGTTCCTTTTTACTCTTATCAGCAGCCATTATTACTGACTGGAGTGATAGACCTTTATGTGTCCATGTATTTGTATATTTATGTACATACATTTTCTTTTTAAGGCAAAGATATATGACTTACATAGATGTTATTAACCTCATTTCCCTCTAGGTTTAACCTTCTCCTCTCCTTCGTATGGCTCATGGCTACGGTGGAATAGCAAGGTTTACTGGAGCAGGGGTACGAGATGTCTCCTAAAGAAACCAGAATTGAGCCGAGAGAAGAATGCCAGGTAGAGGGAAGAGTTCCTAGACAAGGAGGCAGAGTGAGTCTGGGGCTCATGATTTCTTCCCATAAACTGGGAGCATGTCCGCTGCTCAAGTAAAAAACTCCAAGCAAGAGCAGATTATATGTCTGCTGGTAAAAATGAAAGCTAGGGTTTGACAGGGAAAGAGCCTCTCATACAATATCTTTTTTAAAATTTTCTGCAGTGACCAGGGCAGATTTGGTTCCAGTATTCTGAATACTTTCCTTTAGGGAATGGACTCCAAAGGTAGGAAGTCAGAATAACCAGACAGATTGGTCTTAGCCTGTTCTGGCTGCTGTGACAAAATATAACAAATGGGTGGCTTATGAATGACTGAAATCACTCCTAATTGTACTTGAGGGAGACTACAAGGTCTAAGATCAAGGTGTCAGCATTAATTATCTGGTGAAAGCCCATTTCCAAAGTAACTTCTCTTTGTTTCTTAACAAGGTGCAATGGACAAATTGCCTTAAGGACTCCTTTCTCATTGCACCCAGGACCTAAGCAACTGTCAGGTTCTGCACATCCTACTATGCCAACCCAAATACATTGGCGATGCCAATGGGAGTCCATCCTTCTGGAGGCAGTGACTTCAGAGCTTGCTGTTCTTTTGAAGGTAGTGAATTCATGTTCCAAGTGGAACTGAAATCCCCTTTCTCCTTGCAGAAGTCTGTTTTCAACATCTGCTGAGAGAATAATCAAGAGTCTTCAGGCACCTCACCCTTATTGTGGGATGGGCGAAGGAGAAATCAGGCATGCATCCATTATATTATTTTTCTTGTCATTTTAAATTACTAGGTGGCAATGCTGTAATACTGTACATGGCTGAATATGGACTCGAGTAAATACCATGTCTGATACTGGCAGACAATAGATTTCCACAAGCCTAAAGTAATTTTTAAAGCTCTCTTTCTCTCCTCTTTCTTGAGGAGGAGGAGGAGTTTTTTTCCACATGGAAAAATGATAGGCTTTTTGAATATTGCCCACATAAAATAGATTTAAATTTTCTATCTACATTTAGTGTGTTGGCATTTGCTTTCTCTATTTTTCCCTCTTGACATAATTTCAATCACTATCTTAGCTTTTTCTTTTCCACCCCATGGCCCACTGATGACTATTTTTATCTCCTTTGGTTATTGACTTCTTCATTTATCTTGTCTAAAATGGAGCTTGGTATTTGAAAAGGGATGTTGTCCTCCTCCATCATTTCTTTTTCTGGCTATCAAGACCTTTAATTTCTTATTCTACACATAAATTTAGAGTGAGATGGTGTGCAAAAGCCAAGATGATTTAATTTTAGCTTTTCCACAAGGTCAACACTATTCTGATTACACAAGTTCCCACATTTTTCTTACATATTTTTACTAAAGTTTAATTTTAGAGTCCCTTTTATTTGTGAAACATTCTCATTGAAATGCTACCATGGGCAGAATACTGGGAATGTACAGAGGAACCAGAGATGAGTTATGAGATCATGAACATAAAATGCCCACATCTAAAATTAAACCCACCCTCACCCACTTTCTAAGAAGTTCTCCAAGCCCCAGTATGACTTCTTTAATTAGACACCTGTTGCTAATTTTTAAAAAAAAATCTCTTTTCTTACCCAATTTCAGACAGTAAGTCATTTCTGTCAACAGAAACACACTCTTGCTGTTAATCTTCAAATTTCTTTTGTGTAACCCCACTTTCTCCTTGCGTGAATCTGCACATGATGTCTGTATTCATTCTGAAACTCTCTTGTTGGGTGTCTCTATTGTCCTTCTCTTCGATGGATTCTAAAATTCATATTAATTTTCCAACCATAATAGTTGGGTTACACAACTATCTTCCTTTAGGTATCTGTCTTAGGTTTTTATTGCTGTGAAGAGACTCCACAACCATAGCAACTCTTCTAAAGAAAAACATTTACTTGGACCTAGCTTACATTGTCAGAGGTGATGGCAGGAAACATGGCAGCAGGCAGGCAGACACTGTTCAAGAGAAGGTGCAGAGAGTTCTACATCTTGATCCAAAGGCATCATAAGGAGACTGTGGGCTACATTGGGTAGAGTTTGAGCATAGGAGAACCCAAAACCAACCCCCATCCATGAAACTCTTTCTCTATCGAGGCCACACCTTCTCCAACAAGGCCACTCACTCCCTATAGGCCAAGCATTTAAACACATGGGTCTATGGGGGCCATTCCTATTCAAGCCAAAATAGCATCTTTACCCACTGAATATATAACTTATTTCCTTAAGTGTATTTCCTAAAATATAGTATAAAATGCCACAAAATATAGCAATTTCATATGACAACAGAAAGTTTTCAGTGATTTGAAGACACTGAAGTAAAAAATAAAACAATCAAAGAAGCTTCAGTTTGCAACTAATGGAGACCATTGCAGGGAGTCACAAGCAATTGTCACGTAGCTATCAGATCACGTGGAGTCCAGTACCAATGGATACATCTACAATGCAAGTCTAGCACCTTGGGCTCTGAAAGCATTGTGGAAGAGCATTGTGGAAAGATCTAGAGATACAGAAAGCCCCTGTGAGATTGTATCTCCTAGAAATGACAGGAAAAATAAACTTACACCTTAAAATAGGGCTGCCTAAACAAGACCTGAACAATAACAAATAATAAACGTGCTACCATGGAAAGAGGAAATCTCAAGTGTCCTCATCCTCAGACAAAAAAAACACAGGCAACCAATGACTACAGAGAGAAGGAGAATTAGCCTGTCCCAGCGATGAGCCTCTCACTAATTATATAATACAAAGTGGTCACGGCTGGAACATACACACTGAACAAACTCAGCAGAATGTATGTGTGTGTGTGTGTGTGTGTGTGTGTGTGTGTGTGTGTGTGTGTGTGGTGTGTGTGTGTGTGTGTGTGTGTGTGTATGCATGTATATATGCCATTTCTGAGAGGGAGTGAGGACAGCATGGGAGGGGTTGGAAGGAAGAAAGAAAAAATGGAGTAAGTAAATATATTTTAATTAAAACATAGAAAATGAACAAATAAAATAAATGAGTTGTAGCTATGGTGATTTCTATTATGGGCTTCTGAGAGTATCAATAAGAGATGCCCGATGGGTGCTACAGCATTTATTCTCACTGACCATGGGAAACTTCTTCACTACCTGTTTTTATTCCACACAGTTGTCTTGTGGACTTAGCTCTATGGGTTGGCAATTAGGGATCGATTGATCTCTGTGTTTTCCATATGTTCCCCTGCCTATAACTGTATGCCTGAGTTCACTTTAGTTTGTGGGACAAATTGTTCACTTACTTTTTCGTCCTTCCTTTTTCCTAGAACAATTACCTTTGCTTTGATTTCTTGAGAGAGTACCAATCATCAGAGACACAAAGCCCCAGAGAAAGAGACAGGGTGAAACTGTGTTGGGAGTTCTCTGAGGCTTGTGACAAAGGCACGCTCAGTTTTGGAGAACTCTGCCAAGCACTCTGGAAGAAAAAGAAGCACAAGACTAAGTGTGTGATGAGGTTACTGAGCCACAGAACAAGTTCTGAACTGCTTGTTTCTACTCTACTTTTAAAACAAATTGCACATTTCTTTGTGGTTTAAACTTTGCTACTCAAACATGTGGTCAGGGAATCAGCAGCATTGGCGACACCAGGGAGTGTATGAGAGGCAGAGAAGCTCGTGCCACTCCAGGCCGACTTAAATCGGACCTCTGCTTTAGTATGGTCCCTAGCTATGGGAAAAGACTACTGTTTGAGAATGGGGTTGACGTCAGCGGCTGTTGTTTTAAAAATAAAATCCCAAAGGTTTGATTTTACCAAAAGGACACACGGGAGCCACACACTGTGGTGAAATCCTGCTAGCTCACAGAGACAGAGGAAGAAAGCATGAAGCTGATCTTCCTCCTCAACCAACGTCCCAGAAGGAAAGAACTAGCTCTCCTTCTCCACACTGTCTTAAAACCCCTTCCAACTGAGTGTCCCTCCTTTCTGCTTTCGGTGCGTCTCTCTGTCCGTCCTCTTGATTTCCTCTCACTCTCTATGGTTGTTTTCCTATATTTACGCCCCTTCAACTGGTTTGCTTGCTCTGCCTCTTGACCTATGGTTGGCTTTATTCTATCTTGTTTATGAAGAGAAAAATTCTGAATTAAAGATGTATGTTAGAGCTGAACCACACCATAACTAGAAACAGGTTTTTCAATACACAGTCTCACAGTATGGTTGACTATCCTACAACACTCTAAGATTAATGGTGTGTGCGAGGGCCAAGCTACACTGCAATTCAAAGCAGGTTTTTTCCAGTATACAACCTTGAGGTTCACAGTGTGATCAAATACCCTGCAATATTTTCCCATTTTCTTTTGTCTAAATGAAAGACTCTTTCTCTAACATCGACGAACTATATTCTATCTGGTAAGGATTGCATTCACAATGTCCAGTCCATTTTTGTTTGACGAACTTGGAAAAAGTACTCTATCTGTCCTGTCTTGGTGAGTCTAAAGGTCTGTTCCTGAATTACTTTCTATCACAATCTGCATTTAGGAACTTAAAAACATTGTTTCAGACCTTCAAACACTTCCTTAAATCCTAGACAACTTAGGCTTAATTATGAGACTATATCTATCTAGTCTTCAACCCTAACAGAGACCTGAGAAGAATAAACACTGCCTGAGTAAACACACAGTGTAGAGCAAGCAGTTTCCAAAACTATAGGAGTGACAGACACTGCTGGATGAATGGACAGCCACCCAAGATTCTTTTGCCATGGGCTACCAAAAAAAAAAAAAAAGTGGTTTTACAAACATAAGGAATAATGAGCTCAAAACCTAAAGTTAAAAGTGCTTGACAAGTTGGACCTACTGGTTTCACCCACTTCTCAAATAGACTCTTCAGTATATTAATAATCTTCAATTTGTTTGTCGACATTTCTGCCTAATGTTTCCTTGAAGCAAAGGGAACATTAACCAAGTATATCACAGACTAAGAGGGTAATGGGATTTATGGCTTCACACAGATAACATGATGTGAGTGAATGAGATCAGCTTAAACTATCATAAAAAAACAGTGCATTTGTGTCTAAATCAATTATAAAATTTTATACTGAAATCCAGCTTTTCATAATTTGTATAATAATGCTATCACTTTTTTCTGAAATGAATCAACAAGCAGATCAAACCTCTAATTAACAGTGTTACAAGACCTATAAGAAATATTTGAAAACCCTTTATTGATATTAATAAATTTGAAGTTGGCTTTCAATTTACACAATACCTTTTAAGTTTGATGGTAAAACACAGCATTTATACAAGCCAGTGAATTTAATTCTCTGGGCCAAGGTGCTGAAGCTCACATTTGGCTCCAAAGCCAAGTTAAAATATGAAACATTTTAATCAGTGTCATTCTGAATATAAGGTAAGAAATATTTTTGATACTCATTTCTGTTTTCAGAAAATACTAAGTTTGGAAAAACAAGTATATAAATTTTCAGCAAGAAATTTCACAAAATACCAATAGAAAGAGAGTCTTGCCAATGAAAATTGTATATTTAGGATACAAATTAAGGTGAGTGGTAAACACAAATGTCAGAAGATCTCAAAGAGTTGGGAAGAGACGGACTAATGCTTTTTGTTGATTAAATGTTGAATGATAACATATTGATAACATTTATTGTAAAAATTAATGTTACATATTTCTTTTACTTTTTGGGGGAGGCTACTAGAAGATTTAAGATAATAAATAAGGCTGCTATGAACATAGTGAAGCATGTATCCTTATAACATGTTGAATCATCTTCTGGAAATCATTCTGGCAGTTCCTTGGAAAACTGGAAATAGTGCTGCCTGAGGACCCAGCTATATCAAACCTGGGCATATACCCAGAAGATGCTCCAGCATGTAACAAGGACACATGCTCCACTATGTTCATGGCAGCCTTATTTATAACAGCCAGAATCTGGAAAGAACCCAGATGTCCTTCAACACAGGAATGGATACAGAAAATATTGTACATTTACACAATGGAGTACTACTCAGCTCTTTAAAATGATGGATTCATTAAATTCTTAGGCAGATGGAGAGAACTAGAAAATATCATCCTGATTGAGGTAACCCAATCACAAAAGAACACACATGGTATGCATTCACTGATAAGTGGATATTAGCCCAAAANCTCCAAATAACCAAGATACAATTCACAGACCACATGAAGCTCAAGAAGAAGGAAGACCAAAGTGTGGGTGCTTTGGTCCTTCTTAGAAGGAGAACAAAATACTCACAGCAGCAAATATGGAGATAAAGTATAGAGCAGACATTGAAGGAAAGACCATCTAGAGACTGTCCTATCTGGGGATCCATCCCATATACAGTTACCAAACCCAGACACTATTGTGGATGCGAAGGAGTGCATGCTGAAAGGAGCCTGATATGTCTGTCTCCTGAGATGCTCTGCCAGAGTCTAACAAATACAGAGGCAGACGCTCTCAGCCAACCATTGGACTGAGTGCAGAGTCCCCAATAGAGGAGTTAGAGAACGAACTGAAGGAGTTGAAAGGGTTTGCAACCCCATAGGAAGAACAACAATATAAACCAACCAGACTACCCCCCCCCCCCGACCCAGAGCTCCCAGGGACTAAGCCATCAACAGAGGAGTACACATGGCGCCAGCTGCTTATATAGCAGAGGAGGGCATTGTCATACATCAATGGGAGGAGAGGTTCTTGGTCCTATGACTCAATATGGCTTGATAGATGTCCCAGTGTAGGGGGAATCGAGGGCAGGTAGGTGGTAGTGAGTGGGTGGGTCAGAAGAACACCTTCATAGAAGCAGGGGGAGGGGGAATGGGATGGGGGATTCTGGGAAGGGGGGAAACCAGAAAGGGGGATAACATTTGAAATGTAAATAAAGAAACTATCCAAGGGAAAAAAAAGAAAAAAGACAAGAAAATGAAACAAAAGATAATGTATATGGGCTGAGAATGTGGCTCAGTGGTAGAGTGGGTAAATCTACTCTTTCATACTTTCAGAGTGTAGAGAGCACTAGATTTAATTCCCAGCACAAGGAGGGTTGGGGTGGGTGTAGTGTGAGTCTTGGGGTCTCTATTGCTGCAACAAAACACCATGACCAAAAAAGCAGGCGGTGGAGGAAAGGGTTTATTTCAGCTTATACTTCCATATCACTGTTCATCGCTGAAGGAAGTCAGGACAAGCACTCAAACAAGGTAGAAACCGATAGGCAGGAACTGATGCAGAAGCCATGGAGGGGTGATGCCTACTGGCTTGCTTCCCATGGCTTGCTCAGCCTGCTTTCATATAAAGCCCAGACCACCATTCCAGGGATGGCTCAACCTACAGTAGCTGGGCCCTCCCACATCAATCACTAATTAAGAAATGTCTCACAGCTGGACCTTAAGGAGGTGCATTATCAGTTGAGGTTCCCTTTCAAATGACTCCAGTTCCCTTTCAAATGACTCTAGCTTGTGTCAACCAGATAATATAGTATGCAACAATGAATGCATTTGTCACTGGACAGCAACGGGCAACTAGGAGATAGCCTGTATTAGATGACACATTTAGGTGGGAGCTTTGGTGAAGAGCTGCTTCCTGTTGCTTGCTTGCTTTCTTTCTTTCTTTCTTTCTTTCTTTCTTTCTTCCTTTTTTTAATCCATAAAGCATTCATTTCCTACTGAGACTTTAAGGAAGAAGTGGCTTTTCTCACATAAAACAAATGCACATTCCCCAACATTAAACTTGGCAGCTTGGCTGTGAGAATAGAAATCTAAAGTACATGGATATTATTAAGCTCTTGGAGCAAAGGGACACAAAAAGTGTATCCCCAATCCAGAGGCTCTGCATTGTACAGGAATTCATGAAGACATCAACATATGTGAGTGAGACTTCATATGCAGATATTATATCTTGAACAAGCACATGAACAAATAGCAACTTTCCCCAGTTTCTCATGAGTTGTGAAGCAGCCAGTCCAGCATAGAATTTAATAAACTAGAGAAGGAGATGTACAGAGACAGAAAGAGAAAGAGACTGGCCCCAAGCAGAAGCTGGGAACTCAGTCAGGCATAGCAGCTAAGTGTAGGCAGCATTGATTTAGTAAACTTGAAGTTAATATTAAAACTCACAGTAAACCATTCATACTCGATACATATTTTATGCTGTTATTACTTATAAAACAAAACCAACAGAGATATTGCTCAATAATATGATTTCATATATTCATGACTTAAATTTTTTAACGTTTTCATGAAAATCTAAACAGCTTATCACAGGACATTTATGAAAAGATTCGGGTACTGAATGGTCCCCCCTTGTTGAGAATTTATACTGGTGCCATAAGGGTGCAAAAAGATAGGACTACCGCTGAGCCACTCCTCTTTAACAGTCAGCCTATGCTTGCCTCTGCCTGAATATGCCACAGCCTGACCCAGCACCTCCCCAGAGCAGGGAAGAGCCACACAGAGCTACTTCAGTACTTGGATTTGTAGCTCCTTGTTCTGAAGAACAGCAACAGACTGCTAGAGATGCAAATAAACACTTATCAACCTCAAAAGATTTGCCAGAGAAATGGCCTGAGAAATAGGGATTCGAGCTTAGTGGCTCTCTCTCTCTCTCTCTCTCTCTCTCTCTCTCTCTCTCTCTCTCTCTCTC
>NC_034597.1:89902465-89951218 GCF_900095145.1 Mus pahari
TTCCCCCTCTCTCATATATATATATATATATATATATATATATATATATATATTGCTTTCTCAAATATATCTTGCTCATTCAGAGTGTTGAGAGCTTTCTGTCCTATTAGTTTCTGTAAATATACATTCTTAGCCGGGGGAGGGGGGTACCTGCCATGATTCCAGGAGGATATGTGAAAGTGAGTGTTTGTCATACCACCTTTAAAAGGGTTCCCAATTATAGCTCCACAGAATTTTCTGTGGCCCATCCGTCCCTCTAACTCAGTTGCTTGCTAATTTAGAACCACTCAACTAGATAAATCACCAAGGTGCTTCCCAACCAAAACAGTCCTAATTCTATGACTCACTGAATCATGAAACAATATAATGGATATGGTGCAATACAAAGGATCCTATAGCCACTGCATTCACTGACATTTGACCCCAAATAGCCTGCAGAGGATAATGGAGTTCCTACGACTGAACACTCCCACTCCCACTCCCCCACGCCGACACATATTAAAAAAAAAATTAGTCTTAACCATTTCCCCTTAACTCACTCAAATCAACTTCACCCACAAACCAGAACCAAATTAGAACATGAAACCTAGCGCACAAAAACCGTACTAAACATTTGCAGCATAAGCACATGGAAAGTACAAAAATCAGTTCTTATTATGAAATTTGTAAGAGCCGCTCGCTTCCAATTTGGACTCGACTTCCTCGTGAATCACTTCCTGCATCCTCCCAGATGTGCGGAAGGGTGAGTTATCCCGGCTTCCCCGCCATCACTTCAGTTGCACGGCAGCAAGAGGAGCAAACGCTCTGCCCTCTCATCGCATTGCACTCGCCGTGTTCATTTCATATTTCACTTAGCCAAGAGAGCACCTTGCATGTGTCTGCTGTCTAACTCAAGTGATTGGAGGTCAGTTTGCAAATGCCACAAGGTAGTCAGTGAAGGGCAATTCAGCCAGTGAGTGGCTTAAAGTTTTCCTCTGGTCCCCTTTGGAGTCTGGGGTTGCTTTATTTAAAGTGTTGGATTATTTTGTTTCCATCATATGTTTTGAGACTCAATCAACACTGAATGTTGTGCTTTGGAAAAAAAAAACATATCATAGATAAAAGGAATTACCTGCAATGCTTAGCCAGGCTTTATGAGACCATGCTGGGATGATACATGTAGTTTTGTTGTTGCTGCTTTTATTCATAATTTCTAACCTTTTAACTCCCTCTCCAAAGAATCCTTTGGGAACAGAATGCCACTTCTGCAATGCCACTTCTTAAGAACTTCCATCTCTCTTCCTTTGCAGGTGATCATAAGGAAACTCTGGCCTACCTTAAGGGTAGATGCTAAGCCCTCTTTGAGAGAGTATCTCACCCTGTATGCAGAGGAAACAAATATGAGGCAGACAGAACAACAGGAGTCTAATCAAAAGGAACCAGCTAGGTCTCACCACTCAGTCTAATCCTGGTATATAGGCAATGAACCCTCTATAAAGTGAAGTGGAGATTTAAGGTTTCAGAAAGTTGGTTGGATGGTGTTTTGCTGGGCAAAACAGGGGGAAAAGTGTTTTCTTGAAGTGGATACAGGTAAAAGACTAAGGCAGACTCCTGAGAGAATGTTAGCTGAAGCAGCCACAAGAGAAAGGATGTTCTGCTAAAGCAAGCACACGATAGGACATGGGATGAAGGATTCTTTGCCAACCACATGCATGTATCGGTCCGCCTTACTTTGCATAGTTGAGCTCCATTTGTCAGGACTCCATAGAAAGATATGCACCAAAAAGTTCTGGCGGTGGCGCAGCAGTTTCTTGACCCTTCCATAGACTTGGGCTGTTTGGCAGAGTGATGTCGGCTGAGAAAGACTCACAAGCTGAGGCAAGATACATGGTGAGGCAAAACCCGTAGGCAACCGGTGACATTTGGAGGGCATAAGTAGGACTTGACAGGCAATGACAGAAGCTGAGCTTGGCTTGCTTGTAGAGCTAGCTGTGTGATTCTCCATGGTCTCGCATCGTCACTGATCTTCAATTCCCTTAGAGAGGCACAGCCAAGAACTCCTGGTGTCCATCCATCTGGGTCCCTCCTGTTCTCTCGTGCTGAGGCTGAGGCCTCTCTATCTCTGCTAGGTTATGATAATTGGTGTTTGCTAACCTGGCTCTACTGAACTGGACTGCTGGTATATCTGTGAAGTATATATAATGATGAGTGGATCAAGCTGCCTCTGCTGACCTATGAACTGTACTGCCAGTTTCCAGACAACGCAGATGGAAGTTACTCCAAAGAACCTTTCTAAACCGCTCCACTTCCCCCATATCTTTTCTTTCCTGGTACCTCTGGTGGGTGGTAGGCTAAGAGGGAGGTTAAAGTATTTAAGAACCATCATTAAAAGTAGAGTTTTGAAAAACAATTAAAGGTACAACAAAGTATGGAGTTCTGAGTCAGCTAAGCCTGTGGCAGATTTTGAAGGCAGATGGAAGATGGCATGAGAGTTCTGTGTCCCTACATGGACGCAGCCCTAAATATTTCTTCATCTAGAGCATGTTCTTTATCTATCATTTCTTCATCTTTTGGAATACTCTTCCAATAGACAAGGCATGCATTCGTCTAAGTCACATGAGCAACTCGAGAAAAATTAGTGTGGAAAAAACTGTGAGTTTCTGCCTGCAGCAAAACTCACTTTAATCCGGTCTGGGTTCATCCTGAGAGGCGGGCTGGGCTGAAATGGAATGTGCAAGAGAAATTTGGAAGCCAGAACAAAATATTCTGATCAAGGCTCAAAGTTTAATGTAGGAACTCAGTTTATATAGTGTGGGAAAAAAACCCCAGTCCCCATCCCCAGTCTTTGAAGGCACAGGTGAATGTCCGTAGGCGGGTCCAAGGTTCAAGGCACAGGTGAATGTCCGGAGGTGGGTCCAAAGGATGTTGTCTTCTGGGACATCAAATGGTCTTCTCAGCAGGCGGTGGAGACACAGAAACAGTAGAGCAGCAGCTCTGGCATATCTGAAGATTTCTGCCGGTGGATCTGGGCTTTGAAAGACAGCGATTAGTATAGACAGTAAAGCTTGGCAGATCTGAAGATTATAACCTCGGGTGGTCAAATGGCAATCGAGAGCTGGGAGGCCCCAACAAAAAAAACCTCCCAGCCAAAACCAGGAGGAAAACATCTTGGGCCTTGTGATGAGTATTGCAAGTCCAGTGGCCACTGTTGGCCACTGCACCCCAATTCTAGATTGTCTCCAAGTAACATTACAGTTGAGTGCATGGACGGCCAGCTAGCATCCAACTGCAAAACTGTTTACTTTCTTGCTTTGGGGGGAGAAACGACCATGCCTTCTGTAGTCTTTGAAATGAACGGAGCTGTGAATCCATAGTAAGTATCTATCTCCATTGACTTTCATTTTTCTACTGTACCTTCAGATGCCGACTAGATGAGTTGTCCATCTTAGGAAGTTTTAGACTGACAACAAAATAGCCCATAAGCATGAATAAAAACTAACGCTTCCAGTCTCGTTTTGAAGCAAGTTTCTAAATTACTACATCATTCATATGAATTCCAAAATAGAAGGTGAAAATATGGTAAGTGTGTGGGTATACAGAGCAGATTTCTTTAACTATGTGCCTGATTTCACAAGCATCTGCATTTTAGATAAGCAAGTCATGGCCACAACTACCAAAGGAATTATTATAAACACTCTAATGAGTAGAATGGAAACAATAGAAGATTAAAATGTATAGACAGTGCCATGCTCTGTTGTCAAAGATAAATTCTAGGTTTGTATGTGTTGGTTTATACTTAGACTTAAGCATTGTCATTTTTTCTTTTTACTAGCATTTAATATTTTATCTTCAGAGTAACATATACTTATTGAGGAAAACAAGAAAACACATTCTATACTATTACCCAGAAAGAATTACTGCTAACACTCTCGGTGGACCTTAGGAAAAGGAGGGCTAAGAAACAAGGGCCAGTGTTATGCTGACCATAGTATGTATGATCCTTTCACTAATGGATAACGTACCTCTGGGTTCTTGAATAAATGTGGTGGAAAGGACCTCAAGGACTGTATAAAACTTCCCCAAAACAGAGTGCAGGGATCCCAGAAGACTGGAGCAAAGGGGTGGGGCTACGCTGCAAGCTGCTGAGCTAACATATACACAGGAATCTATATGTTTTAAAGCTAAACATCCGTATGAAATATAAATTCTTATAAATTGCTGGCTTTCTGCTTAGGTTCTTATATGTTGATTAAGATATTGATCCACTTGTTAAATAAGCACTTATCAGACAATCATTATATACCAGCACTGCAGTTATAAAGTGGAGTAATAATGGCCTAGCTCTCCAGGGTTTCATATTATAATAGAAAAAAATAACTTACATCACAACTTGGTAAGGGCCATTGTTAAGAAATAAGCAAAGTATTATAGGAGCCAGATTAATATCACAGAAAAGACCCTCTCCTCCCATTTCTCTAACAGTAATCTACCTTGCTTGTGTCTCCTTTCTGCCTTGACATCGGCCAGGAAGTCACCAGAGAAGAGGATGTGAAAGACAAGTCAGAAGAACACTAAGGATGTCATTGATTCAGGACTTAAAGACCATCGGTGACTCGCTCAAAAATTTGTTTTTTAACAGTTCAGTGAATAGAGACTTAACATGAAGGTGCTTTCTGATGTAGTCTAAAAAAGAAAACTCGCCAACCTTTTACAGTATTCCACAAATAGTAATTGTTGCTCCGCCTCTAGTTCTACTCTCAGAAACTCATTATCCATGCAGAGTGGTGGCTGGGGAAAATGGGCAGCCTAGGTCCATGCCCTCACTGGTATATAGATTTTGCTAAGGAAAAATAGCTCTGTTTAGACGGGCATGGTGTCACACATGGGGGAATCTTTAACCCTCAGGAGGCTTAGGTAGAAAGATCATTAAGTTTCAGATAGGTCTGGGCTACAAATGAGATCCTGTCCTGAAAGAACAAAAGGCCCTAAGTCATCTATGGGAGTAAAGATGTGGGAGAGTGACCTTTGAAAAGGCAAAGAAAAGTCGAGTGTTTCTCTACTTCTTTCTGTGACTTTCCATGTCTGTATCGCCCAGTCCTTCTTTGGGTGTCTAGCATCTCACTGAGGACGAGAATGAAGAAACTGGTTTTCAGCTATCCCGTTTCTCTACTTGGGATGAGCTAATCCTTCAGCTGCTCACCTGTTGTACTTGTTCCCTAGGGGAACCCAGGAAGTTTAAGGGAGGAAATGGGATTTATAGGTCCGGCGCTTGACAAGCACAACAAAGTCACTTGATGGATTTATTCACTCATAAGATTTAACCTGGGTGTAATGGCAGCTGCCACCCAATTTCCCTTTTAAAAAATTCTCGGATGTGTAGGGCAATCATTGTAGGTCCACCGACTGCTGATCTGTTTTTACAAAGTGCAGGAGTCGCTATCTAAAACCTATAACCTGTCACCGTCTGTCATCCTTGCAGAGATGCGGCCATTATTTAAATTAGACTGTGAATGATTTTTTTTTTCCCTCTGCAATGGCCTTTTAGGTGGTGATATGTCATTTCGGGCCACCATAAGCTGGCGGCGAGCATTCTCAACACATTAGTTCTGCTCATAATTTGCTGCTTTCAGAAAAGCACACTGGTGATATAAAAAAGATTTTGTCTCTGTTTATGCCTGGCCAAAAAAAAAAAAAGGAAAAATATTGGACATCATTACCTGAATATGAGCTGGTCATTATAGGATGTAGGGAAACGTAAAGTGGCTATACTTATTGCCAGCTAGAACTGATCCTTGATAGGATGTCTCTTTTGAATAGAGGAAGAAAATAATCCCTCACATTTGATTAGTACTTAAGAGTTCGTAACACCTTAAAGGGACATGATCTCATTTCATGTCTACAGCAATGCTTCACCCTGGCCGAGGATCTCAGCTCATCACTATTCTCGTTTTGCATGCAGGGAACAGCGCAGAACACTTTTGGAGAGTCAAGGTTACAGAGTTTTAAAATGATGAAACAAAACACATCCAACTTATATTTTCAGAGCTGCTTCTAGGAAAACTCTGCTGCTTCCTGGGACGGTATAATCACAGCACTCTTAAGGCCCATGGCCTCCAGGCCAGCCTGGTCTACAGAGTGACCTCCAGGCCATCGATGTCTGCACAAGACTCGGTGTCAACATGATATGCACTCACTGATAAGTGGATATTAACCCAGAAACTTAGAATACCCAAGATAAAATTTGCAAAACTCATGAAACTCAAGAAGAAAACCAAAGTGTGGATACTTCATTCCTCCTTAGAATGGGGAACAAAATACCCATGGAAGGAGTTACAGAGACAGAAGGAAAGACCATCCAGAAACTGCTCTACCCTGGGATCCATCCCATAAACAACCAACAAACCCAGACACTATTGCACATGCCAGCAAGATTCTGCTGAAAGGACCCTGATATAGCGGCCTCTTGTGAGGCTATGCCAGTGCCTGGCAAACACAGAAGTGAATGCTCACAGTCAGCTATTGGATGGAACACAGGGCCCCCAATGGAGGAGCTAGAGAAAGTACTCAAGGAGCTAAAGGGGTCTGCAATCCTATAGGTGGAACAACAATATGAACTAACCAGTACCCCCAGAGCTCATGTCTCTAGCTGCATATGTAGCAGAAGATGGCCTAGTCGACCATCATTGGGAAGAGAGGCCCCTTGGTCCTGCAAACTTTATATGCCCCAGTACAGGGGAATGTCAGGGCCAAGAAATAGGAGTGGGTGGGTAGGGGAGCAGGGGCGGGGAGAGTATAGGGAACTTTCGGGATAGCATTTGAAATGTAAATAAAGAAAATATCTAATAAAATAAAAAATTAAGTTAAAAAAAAAGAAAAGAAAAAGTGTAGCCAAATGAACTCATCTCAAAACTGCTGTACATTATACTCTACTCAGAATCACGTCAGATAATAGCCTTTTCTGCTCTCAAATTTTAACCTATTAGAGGAGAGTAGATCTGAGCCACCTGAATTTTAACAGGTTCCCCTATTGATTCTGATGTATACAAAGTCTGAGCACCTACAGTCTAAGTCAAGTTCAATGCACTTGGATCTGATAGACATTTACCACTTGTATGACTCTAAACAGGTTGTTTAGCCTCTCCAAACTGCTAAGCTCTGGGCTCCCTATCATTAAAGGTAACAGCACTACTCACGACTGGTCCTTGACAAGTGCCCTGACACTGAGGCAACTCTACTCACAGTCAGTTCTCCGAGTGTGTTCTCTGGACCAGCAGCATCAGTATCAGCCAGTATAGTCACAGATCCACAAACACCAGCAGGAATCCCAGGACACTTAATGAATAAGACACCCAGAGAATGAGCCTAGCAGTATCTAACAAGGAACCCTTTAAGGCGAATATTGTGCTTCCTAAAATCTGACTGGCGGTCCACATGGTTAGACAGTCCAGTGCCCTGTAGACAGTATAGTTTCATGTCTGTTGCTGTTATAAAATATAATACAAATAATTGATGTAAGAAAGGTTTTATTTGCCTTACAATTCCAGTTCACACCAAAGCAAGAACTTAAAGCATCCCAGCCAGAGTCAAGTGAGGACAGGGATGGATGCTGCCTGCCTGCCAGCTGCTGTCAAGTAGCATCCTTCTCCATTATATCCTGCCTGGGAAATAGTGCTGCCCACAGTGGACAGGGTCTTCCTGCATCAATTTACAATCAAGACAGAGAAACAGACAATCAGACACACAGACACACAGACACACACACACACACACACACACACACACACACACACAAGTTAACCTTATCTAGATAATTCCTCCCTGTGAGTTTTTCCCCCAAATGACTCTGGGGTAAAGTCAACAGGTAGAACTAACCAGCCCAGTAAGAAAGGTTTCTAAAGCCTGTTTTTTTTTTTTTAAAAAAAACAATAATAATAACATCAAAAGTCACCGCTGGAAATAAAATCACTAAGAAAGAGAAGACTGAGCTCAAAGTCACTACAATAATTCTCATCAGAAAGAGTTTATGTCTCATTCAGCATTCCCTGTAAATTTTAATATATGACTGTATAATTTCCCTCTTGAAAACTCTACTCATGTTGTTGATTACACTCGTTACAATCTTACAGAGTGCCCTGGCTTTCTATACCAGATATGTATGTATAACTGGCCCATCATTTTTTACAGGACTCCATATAAGCAATGTGCCTGTCTAGCTCCTGAGCCCTTTTGTTCTGGGCGAACAAACTCTGCTACCAGCATCAGGATGAGGTGGGGTGATTTATGCCAATACAAGCTTCCCTCTCTGCATTTCAAACCTCTGTCTGTTAAGAACAAATTTCACCTTTAGAAAAGAATGCTAAGTAATTGAGTAATTATCTGAAATAGGACTTCTGAGATCCTACTTTGTGCTGAAGTTTTTGTAAATGAATAAAATTGACCTCAGCCATGACTTAATTTATTACAAATCTAAGAGGAGACCAGATATTTAAAATGCTCACAAATAAGTAGTGATAAAGGTACAAAATCTGCGAAGGATGAGAGAGGTGCCTTTGCAGATTGCCATGGGGCTAGTGACCCGTTTTGCACAACAGTGAACAGGGCGCACCTTAGGATGACCCCTGAGAAAATTCTGTGCTTCCTGAGACTGAGTGTACAGAAAATATGGAGGGTGATGGTAAACAGGGCACAAGGATTGTGAGGAGTCCAGTTGTAATAACTAGTATGAAGGGCAGACTGTGCGAACCACAGTCTGAGATGGTTTGTGTAGCACAGGTCAGAACTGATAAACACCTATACACTGAAACTATTATCAGTGTCAGGGTTTATGCCAATATGACCTTCCTTCTCTGCATTCCAAAGCCTAAGGAACCCTTGTAGGTCTCACTGCTGAAACTTTATGATGTTATCAACTGAACTGGACATGAATCAAATATATTTTAAAGAACATAATATTTTGGAACCTGGAGATTTAGACCTGACGCAAAATCATTAAAAATTAGGCAGATCACCTGGTAAAGAACTAGGATGAAGAGTTTAAAGAAAGCATGTTGGTTTGCCTTTGTAAAAGAAATAGGAGACACTGGGTGGGGGTGCCTCTGACTCCAGAACTCAAGAGCGGTGTGCTGCTCTGAATGGAAGGTGAAACCTGGCAAGGAAGGCGGAGAAAGAGAGTAGGAAAGGCTGGGACTGATGGAGTGGTGAGGAGGAAGGAGAAAAGAACTGAAAGGAGGGAGGAGGAGGAGAGAGAAGAGTGAATACACAAGGAGAGGATGATGAGAACGAACTGGGAAGATGAGAAGAAACATCTTGGCACCATCTTGATTTCTCTGTTTTGCCCGCACAATGTGTGGTGTCTTCAGCAACAACACCTTAGCATCTAGCTCCAGTAAGCAACCACAAGGAATGGGAGGAGCCTCGGCTACTTGGGAGCAGCTGTGGTCACCCTGACCATAATTCAACGCCCCACACCTGGAGCTAGTTAATATATAATGGCCTCTACAGCAGTCTCCAGTCAGGCAGGGCATTAACCTTCTCTTTTGTTTTTGCAACTTAAGTTTTTAATTGCTTTTCAGAGTACTAGGATGATAGACGTCTGTGTGACTTTCTTATACATCTTTCCTTTTGGTGATGTGCATGCCTCACCCCATTGTTTCTTGTGTGCCATCACCTCCACTTGAACTTTCCCAACCCTGATTGGATTCTCTCTCTCTCTCTCTCTCTCTCTCTCTCTCTCTCTCTCTCCTCTCTCCCAACTGCTATGGTCCCTTTCTAGTTTCCCAACTTCTACATGCACTCTACATGCAAGTCTTTCTGGGCCTGATTTACCTCACCAAGTATAATTTTTCTGCAGTCCTGACCATTTACCTGTAGATTTCATAATTTTGTCTTTACAGCTGAGCAAAATTCCACTGTATATGGCCCCCATTTTCATTATAATTCATCAATCGATGGGCATCTAAGTGGATTCCAGGCCATGTCTACCATGATGAACATGGACAGGTTTACATCTCTGTGCTAGGATATGGAGCACTTCAGGTGTATGCACAGGAGTGGTATAGCTGAGTTAAACCTCCACACTGACTTCCATATTGGCTTCACCAATCTGTAGGCCCACCAAGGGTGAAAATGGGACACCCTCCCCCCTTTCCTTACAACCTGGACAGCACCTGCTATCATTTAATTTTTTGGTGATAGTCATTCTGATTCGGATGAGCTGGAATCTCAGAGTCATGTTAGCTTGAATTTCTCTGGTGGCTAATGATCTCGAACACTTTCTAAGGGTTTATTAGCTTTTAATGTTGTGTTGAGAACACAATTCAGATCCAGTCCCAGTTTTCAACTGGGTTATTTAGCTTATTAATGTGTACAATTTTTAGTTCTTTGTATACTCTAGACAGCAATCCTCTGTTGGATGTAGAGCTGGCTAAGACGTTCTCCCACTCTGCAGGCTGACCTTCCGTTCAGTTAGCAGTTTCCTTCACCACTCAGAAACTTTCTGCCCTCAGGAAGTCCTACCATTTGTCCATTGTTGAACCCATTTCCTGAATCCCCACTTTGCCTTCTAGTACTTTCAGAGTTTAAACTCCCTCATAGAGAGCTCACTTTCTTAGTGCCAGAAAGTGCCATACAGGCTGCTGGGCACATAGACACTGTGGTCTAGTGCAGCTGTAAATCCTAGGACCTACAGTCCCATCCTGCTAGGCAAGATATGCCAACTAGTGTATGGCTTTTATGTAGTGACCTGTTGTTCTCAGTTTGTATTTGAGGCCCAATCCCGAGGAAGGGAAAATGCCCTAGTGCTGTAAACCCACCAAGAACCCATAGCTAGGAAGATCTGTCTTAGAAACAAACTTACTATTGTATTTAGCTAAATCGTCATGGCATCAAACAACCTTCTAAGTATGTATGCGTAGACTCGTGCACTTATCCTTAATCAGAGAGGCTTCACTTTGGTGTGAACGGCAGAGAATGCGGAAACTCATGCCTGCTCAAAGGTCCTGACAGTACATGGTGGCTGAATTCTGAGCCCTCCACACGATGCTTATGTGACCCCCTCTACATCTCAGAGAACATCGTGGAAAGGGGTGGGGGACAGACAGAATACATGAGTTGGAAGTTAGGGAGAGGGACTGGAAATTTCCGTGTTCCGAGCACGACACAGCCACTGCAAACATGACCTTGAAGTAGCTATGGTTTGCTGCACTGGCCCTGCACATCACTGGGACTGTCAACATTGAATTATGGCTTAAAGATGGGATCATAGGTCCCTATGCCTCCTTGCTGAACTACTGGCCACTGATAGATTCTGAGACAGGGACAGTCATTGTCTTCAGTTGCGTTCACAATAGCGAGCCCAGCTGATAGTTCCAAACTCAGTGCCACACAGGCAATTCTAGTAAAAAAAAATAAAAATAAAAAAATAAAAATCAGTGATTAAACAAACAAGCAAAGACATGAGGACTTTGGGATAGATTAAGAGGGGAAAATTAAGAGAGAATGAGTGGGGTAAAAATATATTCACACAGACATTCCTGTTAGTCTTGTGTTTGGGGGAAGTCTTTATATGTAAGAAGATGGCCTGATGTGCTTCAGCTCCTTTGAGGAGTAGTGGAGATTTTAAACAACAGTTGAAAAACAAAACAAAACATAGAGTCAGTGTGAAGTATTTTCTTAACATCAACGCACAGATTTGTCTTAGGGCCATTACAAACGGAAGGCTGAGGTAGCTCCTGAAGGCGTTGCTAAATTGGTGCATTTTCTTATCCTGCAGCTCTTTTCCCTGGAAGAATGGTCAGCTCTATAATTTCTTCATAATGTGGTGCTCTAAGAGGGCCATGCCAAGGAATGCAATGAAACTGAAACAACAGTGTCATCTAGTGGAAGTCGTAGGAATAGCAGTCAACATGAATAAATAAAATAAATTTTAAAATGAAATTAATTTTTACAGAGAGATGCAACTTGTTTCAAAATTGTGTCTTCCCATCCATGCCTTCTCCACACACCCTGGTGGAGAGGACAAGTCCAAAACCATCGGGCTGGCAGATGGCTAAATCCTCCGGGGAAAAAAGTACACATGGAGGGACCCATGACCATACATAGCATATCCAGCTGCATATGTAGCAGAGGATGGCATAGTCGGCCAACAATAGGAGGAGAGGCCTTTGGTCCTGTGAAGGCTCTATGCCCCAGTGTAGGGGAATGCCGGGGCCGGGAAATGGGTGTGGGTAGGTTGGTGAGCAGGGGGAGGAGGAGGACATAGGGGGTTTTCAGAGGGGAAACCAGAAAAGGGGATAACATTTGAAATGTAAATAAAGAAAATATCTTAAAAAATTTAAAACAAACAAACAAAAAACAAAGATCCCGGTTATAACAGCCCGATGGCCACACTTTAAAGACTAAAACCCAACAGAATTAGGTTGTTCTTTATTAAATTCCTAACAGAATTAGAATGTTTTAATTAAATTCCTAACATCCATAATCTTATTGTATAGGCTCAGTTTTCCAGACTTGATGCCAAGTAGAAAGCTCCGTTACTAAGATGGCAGGTGATTACTGATTTCCAGAAAGTGAAAACTTTGGCAAGGCATCCGTCGGTCGCCTAGTCCTCTTAGACCAGGAGACCTTCTCAGCCGGTCTCCTAGAAAGCATCCCATAAGGGCCTCCCTCACAATCGATTCAAATAGCAGCTGATTCCAAACACTGAGCAGTTTCTCAACTGCTGATCAGCATCTCATGCTGATAGCAATGACTTCAATTACTTAAAACAGAAGGGGTTTTTGCGAGATTTGAGTGTGATAACAACTATGACTTGCATGCAGAAACCACGCATGCCTCGTGTCTTGGTTAGGGTTTCTGCTGCTACAACAAAACAACATGATCAAAAAAACAAGTCAGAAGGAGTTTATTCAGCTTACGCTTCCACATCATCACCGAACGAAGTCAGGACAGGATCTCAAACAGGACAGGAGCCTGGAGGCAGGAGCTGATGCAGAGGCCATGGAGGATGCTGCTTCCTGACTTGCTCCAGCCTGCTTTCTTACAGAACCCAGGACTGCCAGCCCAGCGATGGCACCGCCCACTGGGCTGGACCCTCCCCCATTGATCACTGATGGAGAAAATACCCTATGACTGGATCTCATGGAGGCATTTCCTTAAGTAGGCTCCTTCCTATTTGATGACTCTAGCTTGTGTCACGTTGACACAAAACCAGGCAGTACACCAATTATCAGTATATTGCCATTTGGCTATTATTCTTGGCCATAGTGAAGCTAGATCTTCTATTTCTTGTTTGTAGCTTGGATGGTTTATGTAACCTAAACTTTGCCAGGTAGAGGATACAGGGAGGACCCGGCAGGAGGACATTCTGCCTCTTGTTTCCATAGTACTCTTCTCTGGGCAGGCACCTGCATCTGCTGCCTCCTTCACAGCTGCGGCAATGTGGGCAACTTCTCACAAACCTGACTTCTGCGATGCTCCATGGCTGGCAGAGAATGATATTCCCCCTATATAGCTCCCTTCCGCGCTGCACAGACCTCTCTCTGTAAAGTGCCATTGGCCTGGCATCTGCTCATATGCAGCTTCCAAGGGGCCCTTTGGGAGGGCTTCACACTTCCTGAGGCTTCCCCACTCTATCCCACTCTGCCAAGAGCTGCAGCAGCCATCCCTCTCCAGCTAGGGAAGCATGGCTCTCTGCCTGACAGGAGGAGGGGGGAAGGAAGGGAATGGGAGGATGCAGTTCCCACATTTGTCCCTCCCTGGGGTTTTCGCTCGGTGCCTGCACCCTGCACTGGCTATTTCTGCAGCCTTTGGATTTCTCTTCACTTCTCACTTTTCAACTCCCATTCATTCTCATTCTAGTTTTTAAAAAAGTCACTCTACCAACTATTTCCTCCTCAAATGACTCTGTCTCCTCATTGGATCATAGGTGCAGCACAAGATAATTGGTAGCCAGTGACAGGCTTCTGCGGGTTCTGAATGTCACATAATTTGACATCCACCTTCAAAACCAATGCTATGGAAAAGTGATAGGGAATCTTGGAGGACTCTCATGCAAAGGAGGGAGCCTGGAACAATGACATCACAGAAAATCCTCTACCGAAGGTGGTCTTGTTTCGACCCTAAAGACTGTGTGGGACGCGGGGATCATCTGTGGGCTCATGGGACTTGAAAAGGGAAATGAGTCACCACAGGTGAACGGTATTTTGATGAGTTGCTGGGGCATGGGTTCTATGAGTGGCCACCCCAGATAACCTGCATATCGGATATTTACATTACAAATTTGCAACAGTATCAAAATTACAATTATGAAGTGGCAACCAAATACTTTTTTAGTTGGGGATCATCAAAATAGGAGCAACTGTCTCAAAAGGGCACAGCATTGGGAAGGTCGGGAGCCACTGTGCAGAGGGAATATTAAAGCTTATCTAACAGACTACTCCAGGCCTCTTGTCTGTCTGCTCCTTCCACATCCCCTGTCACACTTTGGCCCCCTGTAGGTCCTTTTCTGGCTTTTCGTGGACCTGTCCTTACCTCATGCCTGCTTTTCATGGACATGTCCTTACCTCAGCCAGTCGGAACACAACTAATTTTTTTTTCTTACTTGAGTACAAATAAGACCCCCATCCATCTCACCCTGAGATTCTGCAAACAGAAATGTAAGCATGTAGCTATGGCTCTCTTGCCTGGTGAGTGTACAACTCGATTCAGTAAAAGCTGATCTAAATAGAATTAAGTGACACAAATTCCTGAAATTAGGCAGTGCCCTAATTTCAGATGTCACACCATTCAAAGCTGCCATGACGAAATTATTAATATGAAGTAGCTCCCACATTGAGGTTTGGAGACACCAGTCTAGACTGAGGACTGCATGTTAATCTAAAAATGCATCACAAACAAGTAAAAAGAAAATGGATGCAGTTTAGCATCGAAGGCAAAATATAAGAGAACCAAACATCCATAACGTGTTCTGAAGTGGATGTCACCTAAATTATATTAGCACTGAAGTTATAGCCACAGAGACTGCCTTTCCATCTTTTAATCTTCCAATAAAAAGGAAACCTGTTTACTGGAAGATCTATTCTAGACTGTTCTGTGAAAGGCAGAAAAGCCACAGGGTTTTTTAAGTATCATTTCTGTCTGAGTTTCATATCCTGTTGCTGTGATTCAATCTCTTGACAAAAACCACCTGGGAGACAAGGGGTTAATTCAGCTCATGGTCACAGGTTATAAGCATTTTAATGAAGGTAAAGCAATGGGGTCCTGAAGCACCTGGTCACATTTAATCCAAAATTAAGAGTGAAGAGCAATCAATGCTGGTTCTCAACTGGCTTTCCCTTCTCGTATACAGTCCAGAACCCCATTCTTTTTTTTTTTTTTTTTTTTCTTTTGGATTTTCGAGACAGGGTTTCTCTGTATAGTCCTGGCTGTCCTGGAACTCACTTTGTAGACCAGGCTGGCCTTGAACTCAGAAATCCGCCTGCCTCTGCCTCCTGAGTGCTGAGATTAAAGGCGTGAGCCACCACGCCTGGCTCAGAACCCCATTCTTGAGGAATAGTGCCACCAGTAGTGGACGAGTTCTCCCACATCAAAGAGCATTCTTTAACTAATCTCTCATAGATATTCTCGGAGGCCATTCTCCTGGGTGATTCTAGATTGAGTCAAACTGGCAACTAAAACTAACATTCTCAACTCCTTAGCTTCTGACTTACATGTGCCAGACCACTGGCATTTCTTCCACACCCTTGTGAGGTTAGTCATCCAGCCAGGCAATGGAGAGCAATGGTGACCACAGTTCTAATCTCAGGATTCTCTTATTCTAATCTGTTAGCCCTTCTTTTTCTGCACATTTTTCCTCAAAGCAAAACAAATCATACTTTCTGTCATACATCTTGCATGGCCCTAGAAGCCTCTCACTAAACTTCAACGTCATTATGTAGATTTCTTTCAGTTGCATAAGCATTGAAATCATGGCAGATAAACTTGATTCATGATCCCTCTTGGATGGATGGATAGGTGGATGGATGGGTGGATAGGTGGATGGATGGATGGATGGATAGGTGGATGGATGGATGGATGGATGGATGGATGGGTGGATGCTGCAGACTGACCTCACTTGGGTCCCTGATCTGCATGGTTGCAGGTGAGTGAGGATTTGGTGAATGAGTGACAAACAGTCCGACACGAGAGAGAGTGTAAAACTGAATGCAATTTGTCAATTCCAGCATCAGACTATTTATACAGAATAAAATAGGGAAGTTAGGTGACACATCGGCAAGGTACAAATGAAGTTACCGGATGCTTAACGGACTCTTACACAAAACAGAAGAACGTAAACACAAAGACTGGCAGGAACTGGGCAATAAAACAAGTGAGACAAAGTCAGCTCTATCTAAGGTCAGCCAGCTATAGTCTTAGAAGCCAGGTGTGAGGTCTTTATACTCCCAGGGCAAGGGCTTTCACACCCAAGTCATGGTTCTAATTAGGGAGTTCCGTTCTAGCTAACCTTCTCATGAATAATTAATGCAATACTCTAAAACCACAGCCCGATCCTAAACCATTGTAAATTCCTGTATATGGGAGCAACTTGGCTCCATATTATTCTAAGTGATTGTGTGAGGGGACTTTTCTACTAATAAGTAATGTAGTCTGCCACACATAACTATACTAAGAATTCTAAACTTACTTTGCTAAGCTTACCTTGAGATTTCTAACTTTATGTAGTAGATAGTAATGCCTGATTTCTTTCACTATCCCTCTTACAATACTAGGGACAATTCTGAATGTCACTGAATAGGCAACATTCTTACTGAATTCCAAGCCCAGGGTCGGCTCAAGGACTACCTAGGGAATTGGTGAAGGCCAGAAAGCAAAGTTCAATTTTGCTTAGGTATTTGGCAAGTCATTGTTTGGAGGCACCTATAACAAAACAATACTGAAGGGAAGCACACAGATGCTATGGGATGGCACAGTTCCAGGAGACTAAGTTTCGGTGAACTTTTTGCCTCAGGACAGTGCCCAGGTTTTGGGGGGCCTGTTGTGCTTGTCACTACTGGAGAATGTAGCAGGTGGATGGTTGGGTAGATGGATGGATAGATTTCAAGCATGTCCACAGTTCTACTTCTCTATCAGCCCATTACACTTAACTACTGTAGCTCTTCTTTCTTTCCTATAAGGATCATCTTCCTAGTCAGAACCATGGTGTAAGACCAGAGAAGAAAATCAGGCACTTGGCTGAAGGATATAAGGCCATTTCATCCCCATCACTTCTCCAATGT
Source organism: Mus pahari (assembly GCF_900095145.1). Lineage (NCBI taxonomy): Eukaryota > Metazoa > Chordata > Mammalia > Rodentia > Muridae > Mus > Mus pahari. The sequence continues at coordinate 89,919,718 of NC_034597.1, forward strand.
CTCTAGAGTAGAATGCCATGGAGGCTTGGGGTTACAATGGCACTTGGGAGATAACTGTGTTGGGGGATCCATCCAGGGATTTCCTTAACATTTAATACAACTCTATTGAGATAGAAATTGTCATTTTTTTTCTAATCCATTGTGCATGGAAAAGATGCATCATTTAAATATGCATATCCAGTTAGACAACAGTGAAGTCCACAGTTCCCTCTGGTTTTATTTACGTTCTCCTCATAGCAGCTCTGAACAGCTCAAGTCATCAGAAGTGAGGACTGTAGCTCCATTTATCACTCACCCTTCACCTTTCCCATGACTAATCTCCCTTCCCTCTGGCTCTTTAACATGCTTAGCAGTGGAACCACGGTGAAAGCATTATCAACAGAACAAATGCAGGGACATACACATATGTGTGAGAGCACATACACAGAGTCACACACACACACATACAATCACACATAGCCACAAGAACATACACACAGCCACATGCACACAGACACACAGACACACACACACACATACACACACACACACACACACACACATGCGCGCGCGCGTGCGCACACATGCAAAGATTTAAAATAAAAACCTTTGGTGATGACATGTTGTAGATTAATCCAGGACTCCCTTCTTATATGATTTATGTGTAAAATGTTCCCAACAGGGTTTTGTGTTTGTTTAAGCACTTGGTACCCAGCTAGTGACTCTGTTTGTGGGGGGCGTAGAGGCTTTAGGACATGGAGCTCACCTAAAGAAAGTGAGCTAGGCCACTGCGGGCAGAGGGTACACTTCTGTCTATTGGGTCTCTGCTTCACTTCACTTGCCCACTGCCATTCACTCCAGTTCCTATGGATCTGCCCACTTGCACACGCCTTCTCTGCCCAGACAGGCAATTTCCGCAACAAACTGACCCAAAATAAATCCTTCCTTCTTTAAGTTATCTGTTGTCTGGAATTTGCACATGCAATAGAAAAAGTAACTAGGACACTGCCCAAGCATAGAAAGGACACTGAAAAGACCAGTTCTTCAGACCCACCATGAAGAATTCAAGGCCTAGCCTCCTTAACGTACCTGACATGTCATTGTGTCTTTCTTATCTGTGAAAAAAAGGGTAAGATTGTTTTAGTCCATAAAGTTTTTGCTAAATAAATAAAAAAAGAATGAATGAATGAATGAATGAATGAATATTAAACAGCATTGCTCTAATACCTTATCTATACAGAATAGTTCCAATTACTACATTATTGTTGTTGTTGTTGTTTTTGTTGTTGTTGTTGATGATGATGATGATGATGTTATAACTGAAGTCTTTCCTTCACCTTTACAGATCAATAAGAAGTGATGATTTATGCCACTTTCAATAAGTCAGATTGTCAAAGCAGAAAGGCCCGTGTCATGCTCTTGGTTATCCTCATCTCTAGTCATAGATGAGAAATGTCTCATGTCACTTTCTTAATTCTAATACATGGATCAAGTCATCTGCAAGTTGCAGCTCCAAAGACCCACAGTAGGAGCAGGGACAGCTCTGTTTAGAGTCAGGAGAAGCTAGACACATCCTGTGAACAGTTGCACTGTGGAACAACGCTGCCTTTGTGATTATCTCCTCTTCTCTTGTCTTAAGAAGAAAACTTTTCCAGATTTGATTGCTGATGTTGGTTAAGACAACACCATGTGTATGAGAAGACTAGAGCCTTGGGTAAAAGGGACTCTAAGCATCAGATACAAGCTTTCAGAAATTGAAGCCTATGTGACTATTCGGGGAGCAAGCTATACACACTTTTATTATCTCACTTGAGTTTTCTCTATGGATTCATGACCTATAGTCATGCCTATATATACACACTATGCTGGTTGGTGTTTTGTCCGTTGACAAACGCTAGAGTAATCTTTTTATTTTTTAATCAACATTTGATATGCTTTATTGAAAGATGACAAGTAGAACAGGTAATCTTAAAAGGAAAACCCTCGACTGGGGATTCGCTCTATCAGAATGGGCTGTAGGCAAATCCACGGGGCATTTGACCAATTAATGATTGGTGTGGGAGGGCTCAGCCCCCCTGTACCACCCTTTGGCAGGTAAGGCTGAGTTACATCAAAAAGCAAACTGAACAAGCGATGAAGAGAAAGCCACTAACAGTCTCTGCTTCAGTTCCTGCCTCCAGGTTCCTGCAGTGAGATCCTGTTTTGGCTTGCCTTCATGGTGAACTTTAAGCTGTAAGATAAAACAAACCCTCCTCCCCCACAAGTTGCATTGGTCATGGTGTTTGTCACAGCCACAGATTACAGTCTAGGGTCCATCCATACATAAAATTTAAAGTCTGGGGTCCACATAAGGGACAAAAATATGCAATATTTGTCTGATTCGCCTCGCTTAATATAATTTCCAATTTCATCATTTTCCTGCAAATATTGTGATTGCATTTTACTTTACAGGTAAGTAAAACTCTGTTTTGTATATGTACCATATTTTTATTATCTATTCATCCATGGATAGATAGCTGGGCTGATTCTATTCCTTAGCTATTGTGGTGATAAGATGTGTGGTGACTCTGTGATAAGAATCTTTTAGATGAATGATGAGGAGTGGTATAGCTGAGTCTGGGGATAGATCTACTTTTAGGTTTTTGAGAAACTTCTGTACTGATTCCACAGTGGCAGGAGTAGTCTGCATTCTCACCAGCGGTGAATAAGTGTCTTTCCAAACCCTCGTCAGCATTTCTTGTCATTTATGTTCTCGACATAGGCTATTCTGACAGGAGTAAGGTGGAATATCAAAGAGATTTTGTTTTTGAGTTCTCCAATGCCTGAGATGCTCGGCATTTTAAAATAATATTTATTGGTCATTGACTATCCTTACACTTTTTTTTAGGAAAAAACAAGTTTGTTGATCCAAAATTATCGATCAGGCCCAGCGAGATGACTCATCCATTAAGGGTTTTTGCCACCAAACTTGATAACCAAAGTTCAGTTGCTGTGACCCCACATGGTGGAAGGAAAGAGTTAACTCCTACAAGTTGTCCTGTGATGTCATAGGTGTGTCATGGCATATGCACGTACCCAACCACATGAATACATAATATATAATAAATAAAACACACACATATAGTAAAAATGAGTTTTAAAAAGAATGGCTTAGCAATGTAGCTTTAGAAAGTAAAATGAAAAGAAATATTCTTTTAATTCTTTGAACATGGGGGAAGTCTATTCAGACATCATAACAGGTCATTCTAAGTCTGTCCTAATGAAAAACTTGGAAAGAAAATCAAACATATCAATGTCCCTATGTCACTGGTCCTGCCCTCTCCATGTTGCTGTGTGACTTTAAATGTAAGCACTGGTAAAGTCCCAGTGACTGCTCTAATTGCAAAAGCTACAGTAGACTTCAACACTGAATGGTGCTTTCTCTCCATGCGTACCCAATTTACTATACAAAGGCTAAATGGTGGCTCAGAGAGGACTGAGGCTGGAGAATCATTTGCTAGACAAAATAAAGCACAAATATAAAAAGAAAAATGTGTACATCTGAGCTGTTGGAAGTCAGCGTAGAGAAGGCCCTCATTTCCTTTTGAAGGGTCCCATTTCAGAGCATCCTTCAGCCTAAGAGCGAAAGATGCCTTTTAATGGCAATAATTATTTCTGAATAACATCATGTTCTATTGAGATTAACAACTGTGCGTTTGCAAATTAACTCAATTTGTGAAGGGAAACGATGTCAGGCCACATACAGATTCTGCTTTGCAAGAGATAAACATGAATTTCAGCAGTATTTGAATAGCTTGTAGAAAGAGAAAAATCCTTCTCTTGTATCTACAAAGCACCATTATTACTGTGAAAACTAATTTGCCAGCACCAGTCTTATACATTTAAGGTTCTTCCATGTAATAATAATAATAATAACAATAAGTCACCCTAAAGCTTCACTTACCCAGATGCATTTGCTCCAGTTTCAGACCTTGAAGGCTCAACAATTTAATTTCATAAAGCACAAACTACAGATTCATTCTTCATGGGTAGACTCATAAAACCCAAGTTCTTAAGACAGATGAATTTGTACAACCACTATCATAGCAGCATAGTCATAATAACCAAAAGAGCATAAGAAAAACAAGTATCTAAATACAGAGAAATTAAAGAAACAAAATGTAGTTGATGTGTATACTATGTGATCCTGGTCTTTAAAAGGAAGGAAATTCTGGACTAAGGAGAAGGCTCAATGAATAAAGTGTTCAATGCACAGGCATGAGGAAATAAATGCAGATCCCCAAATCTATGTAAAGCTGTATACATGTAAGCCCAACATTCCTGTGACAAGATAGGAAGCAGAGATAGTAGAATCCCCTTTAAAATGGGTAGGCCAACTAATCCAATACACACAGCAATGAATAAGAGATCCTGTCTCAAAGAAGGTAGAAGGTAATGACATACGCCTATGGTAGTCCTTGAAACTCCACACACATGCCATGGCACATACACACCACCATTCAGACACATACACACCCAAAACACATGCACACAAAGTAAAGAGGAAATCTGGATACATGTCATAACATAGGTGGCAATTAACAAAGGCTAGCTAGGGTTGAGAACTTTTCGATGGGAGCAGTTGAAGTTTTGCAAGAGGAAAAGGATGGCTGGATGTGGAGAATGGTTATTAAACCTGTGTGGATACAGGTTACACCATTGAGCTTCATGCTCAAAAAGTCAAGATCCTAAATTTTACACTGCATATATTTCACCGGAATTTTTAAGAGCAGTTCTTCCTGTTTTCTAAGAACACATTTGTCAAGGAGCTTGGATATTTGCATTATGTGCCTAGCTTCATATTTTTCTGTGACAAAAAGCAAAGCTGAATGAATCATAAATGGTAAGATGCCTGTAAGACACAGACTTTACATAAAGGGAGAGTGAGTTGGGTGTCTAGGGCACCAGTCCAACACAGATGGCACAGGAGTCTCACAAAGAGGACAGACCTGTCATAGAAGGACCCCACCACGTGGATTATAGAGGCCAGAGCTCTCTGTATTCACAAGTCACAATATGGACATGGCCAAGAGCCTTGGCAAAGGTTCGCTCCAGTTGTAACTGCCAACACCTGCCTTCTTTTCTTCCTTCCAAGACTGACCAATTCTTATTGGATTATCCTAATCTTTTTCTGGATGCAAATCTATTCAACTATATCACAGTAAAGCACTCAGGCCCAGAGGCTATGCTGCCTAGAGAAACCTCTGAGATGAAATCAAAGCATGTTGATGTCTCTTTAAAAAGAGCTCGCACTGCTCTTAGTTTTGAAGTTTCAGAAATACTTCATGCAGTCCAAGGTATTAACGTTATGGTCCTTCCTTGTGTGATATTAAGTAATAATTAGATTTTTTTCTGCATTATATCATTTATAACAAGGAAGGTTAACAGATTGGAATACATAGTCTCATGTTTAGTATACTACATTTATGTATACTTTATCATATGTGTGGGAAGCGGGTGTGGCCATGGCTGCGGCCTTGTGAACCAAGACAGCACCCTGGTTCACTGCCAAGCCCCATGATTCCCTGCTTGATTATCAAAAACATGATTATGCGCACCTGAGTGATTATGAGCTGCCTGCCTGATGTAGAGCAACACCCACCCTGTCTGCTGCGTGCCTGACTCTGGTTGGATGATGAGTGATGAGAGACGAGGACAGAGGGTGGAAGGGGATAAATTGGGGGATCCCAGAATAGAGTAAGCAGGCAAGGCTGAAGCAGAGAAGCTGAGGAGAAGCAAAGGGGAAAGCTGAACTGCTGTAGAGAGCTGGGGTGAGCTGAAAAGAGAATAAAGGAAGCTGCAGCTGGAAGCTGTGGAAGCTGCCCAGACCCTGCCTTGGTGGTGTGTCATTCCTTCCCCCATCACTGGGAAGAGAGGCCCAGCACAAGGGAAGGCCTGGGCCAAGTAGTGGGAGTGGGTGGGTAGGGGAGCAGGGGCGGGGGGGGGGGGTATAGGGAACTTTCAGAATAGCATTTGAAATGTAAATAAAGAAAAAAAAAGAAAAAGAAACGAGCTCGGTAAGTATAAGGCAAGGCTTTTAAGGATCCCAGAGCAGGGACAATTTAACAAGATTCTTGGTAAGGAGACGAAGTAACAGAAAGCTCCTGGTTTTGGGGACAAGTTAAGCTCCCGGGATTACGGGATGGAGTTAGCTTCTCAGCTTAGAGACAAAGTTAAAAGTGAAGAGAGCAGGAGGAGATTGCTTTAAAAAGGAAAATAAGAACGTTGATGCAGCTGCTAGCAATTTGGACTTTAATTAAATCTTGCCTGGCGGGCAGGAGTGGAGGGTATGCTACTGAGTTAGAAAAGTTTTCCTGTGGCCAGGCTGGGCATTTTAAAAGAGATTGCTTTCCCAATCGCCCAAGGCCAACTACTGCAGCTCCCGTGAGACGTCCAAAATTATGTCCATGGTATCGTAAAGGCTCATGCAGCAGAAGCAGAAAAAGCAGAAAAAAGGCAAATGAGTAGCCAGCAAAAAAGAAAAAAGGCTAAAGAGCAAGAGAGTGAGGAGGGAAGTTCAGATGACAGTGGAGATGAAGTGACTAGCATGATATCTAAGTTGAGTTTCTGGCAAGGAAGGCCGCCTGAACCCTTGGCACCTCCCTTGCCTTCACCTCCTCCCTATATGGGGAAAAAAGGAAGTGAAAGAAAGCGTAGCCACCATGCTTCAGTATGGTGAAATCTGCCTTTCGAAGTTGGTGCCTTCCCAGTGTTTCAAGATCAGCAAGGGCAACGAAGAGTCAGTAACTACCTATGGCCCCCAAGCTGCCTTCACTGTGACATCTGTCTATCTATCTATCTATCTATCACCTTTGCTGCATGTCACTTCCTCTGCTTTCAAGGAGAATATTCCAGACGGTGTTACTTTCCAGTGTAACCATAAGCCTGCTTAGCTTGGGGTAAGAATTAGTAGAAAATGGTGCTTCAATAAACCATTGTTGTGGGGCCCTGACCCATGTTTGGGCCAGCTGCCCTCATTCCCACTTAAATCAAAGCAGCTGGCTCAGCTCCCTTGTTAACTCTCAGCTGAAAACTGGAATCTTACTAGTAAATCAGAGAGTGGATTTGCTCCAAGGGCAGATAGATATTCTGGAGCAATTAGTCTTTGTGTCATATGGTGGAAACTATAATGACTTTGGAAATTATAGTGGACAGCAACANTCAAATTATGGACCCATGAAGGGGGGCAGTTTTNGTGGAAGAAGCTCAGGCAGTCCCTATGGTGGTGGCTATGGATCTGGAGGTGGAACGATGATCCATAGTCAGAAAAGTTACTGCAGCTTAAACAGGAAACCCTTCTTGTTCAGGACTGTCAGAGCCACAGTTTGCAAAAAGTGCAGCTATTGATTAATGCAATGTAGTGTCAATTAGATGTATAGAAACTTTAACAGAATGCAGTTTTGAAGGTGTTTCCTTATGAGTTAACAAGTAAAGAAGATCATTGTTAATTACTATTTTGTATGAATTTTGGTACAGACAATTGGGCATATACACATACACATATACATACATACATACATACACTTCACAAAGGATCACACTGCATCCTTCTCCAACTTTTTACTATATACAATGAAAAAAAACCTTAATACTGATTGTTAACAATAGCAAGAAAATTTAGGAGCCTCTTAGTACATTACAAACATACTTAAGGATGATTTAAAATAAATGTTAGGTAGGAGTAGACTTACACTGTAAGTCTACTTACATCAGTAAGTGCCTTAATTCTTAACTGTTTGGAAGCAAAGCTAATAGGAAAATTCTGCAATTTTATATACTCTTTGCATCTACAAGACGACCTAACAAATAAAAGGGATACAGCTAAAGATACAGTTCAATGATAGAGCACTTGCTTAGCGTGTGTGGGGTCTTAGCTTCCATCCACAGGACTGGGGAAATAGGGAAAGAGAAGGGAGGAATAAGGAAAGGATGGAGGGCAAGAGGGCAGGGTCCAGGAAGGAAAGAAATGTCAGCTCAGCCTCCCTTCTCTTTCTCCAGTCAGTAGTAAAGGCTTCATTAGGAAAGAAGTTGAAAATTGTTAACAATGTATTCCTCTAATTGTCTTAAGTAATCTTTGTCTTCCAGGCTTGTTTGCATGAGGCTGCTAGGCATTTTCAGGTTTAGGCAGTTATCAGTACCCATGCAGGTTTCGTTTTCAAGTCTCTCAGCAAGAGTTTATAGCCTACCCCACTCCTCAAAAGACAACAGCAAAAAAGCTCAGGAAACGGCAGTAACATATTTATTGGAAATGATTCTAGACATTACAGGAGCCTGATGAAGATGTAATATTACAACGCGAAACAGGTGTCACATTTTTTTTTTTTTAAAATCACCAATGAGAAAAAAAAGTCATTTTCACAAGAAAATACCACATCCACGTTGTCTTAATCACTGAATACCATAAACAACCCATACCGCTGGCTCCCAACATCCAGAACATAGTTTACTTTTAATGGAGAAATGGAAAGAAAAATATTTCCTTCCCCGACATAAGTATCCCTCAGCCACCACCTGTGGATCACACCCACAAGGCAATGATTTTGACCATCAGACAGTAACGCTGAATAGAGGATACTACAAATGAGAAGATCCAAGCAACAGATCAACTAATGGCCCTCAACCAAATGGAGAATCAATAATGAACGCTTCCTAGACTCTAGAATGCACATCAACTCTCCTGGCTAATAAGACTTTTTAAAAGGAGAAACGCCCCTAGATCCAAGTCTACTCTGACCCTGTGAGGCTTGTGACATTCAAGTGGAGAACAGCCTAGATGCTTGGCATCCACACGTTTTCGTGTCTTTGGAAGCTTGACGTCTTGACTCAAGAGCGCTATGGTAACACTTCATCTTGTGTATAATCAACTCTCTTTGAGGCAAATGACCCCCAAGTAACCCATCTGCAAAGACGAGGGCTGAAAAAGCTTCGACAGTAAACACTGTTCACAAAGGCCAAACAGAATGCTGCCGCAGTGGTCAGAGGCACTATTGTAAAGTTGTCTGTGCTGTAGGGACTGCACATGTCCTGGGAAAATGACTTGCCATCCATGCCCCCAGCTTGCATGAGCATTCTCTTGTATCCTATCTGTACGCAGCAGAAGCCACGAGACCAAACACGGACTTGTAGGTTTCACCGGGGATGGAGACGCTTCCATCCCTTCCTGTGTGCTTCTCATGATTGGTTCCTAAATAGTTCACAGTTCTACATTTTCACATGAAAGGGGAAAGTGATTAAAAATGGGTTCTGTCATTGAGCAAAAAATTAGAAAAGCAACTCAACGTGGTATTTCATCTTTGGGAAATCCTGATTTTATTTCCCTATTCTAAAACCGAAGGTCACAAGGACTACATAGAATGCTCCCATACTTTTGTGAGAAAATAGCAAACCCTCTCACTTGGTAAATACAGCACCAAGCAACTGCTTACCTCTATAGAAGTCACTTAAGTAAAATGGCAAAAGGCTACCCTAGGCAATTCAGGAGCTTAATGGTGTGTTTGAGGCCTCGTATTTTCGGCTTGAATATTAATGCTGGTCTAATCTGCTAGAAAATTAGCAACAGTCCTCTTCACCCTGAGAGGGGTTGACTCAGCCACAGTGTCCTGCTTTCTCCCTATGTGTATCTAAAGCAAAGCCTAACCAGACTCAGATCCTCCAGGGTTAGACATGCTGGTTGTCACACAGCAGGCAGGGCAGTAGAGCCCCACCTTCCTAGGAGACTCACGGGAGTGAGACTGGAAGCCAATCATGTCCCTTATAGACACAGACACAGAGCTAAAGCAATGTGTCTGCCTACCACACTGAGTGAAGCATGCTAGTCTTTGGGGGCAGGAAAAAAATACATTCATTTTTGTTGTTGTTCAAGTATATTTCAATATACAAAGATATTCTAGATTTGTTTCGCTAGAAAACCAAAAGGATTTCTTGTGTATCCAAGAAGAATCTCACTTGAACTCTTCCTTTGATGTGAATTTCATGAAGTTCTTACTGAAAAAGAAAAGTTGCTCCTAATACACACCTACTGTTTGATTTGAAAGCATGGATCTTTATGTCCACTTATATATAGTTATGTACATAGTTGGCAACAACCAGAAGAAAATACAGTCTGGATGTCTGTGATGGCTTAGGAGTGGAGTGCTCTGAGGAGAGCTACATCACCTACTGATGATCTTACCACCAGTAGTAGCTGTCCTACCAGCTTTCTGGTCGACCTTACACAGGGTCCTTTATCCAGGTATTTTTAAGGAAGCTGTCTGTCTGCTAAGGCCATGTCTGAAACTATGGCTTATTTCCTGGTTTGGCTTTGTCATTAGTTGGATGAGTTAGGTCTCTCAACAGCAATTCACAGTTGGCCAGCGCATCTGCTGGTAGCAGCTTCCGGATCTGTTCCACTGTCTTTTGATACGCCATTTTATCTTGTTCCAGGGTCCGGATTAAAGCCTTCATTTTGGTTTCTCTGGTCAAAAGAGTTTCTAGGTTGGATTCCAAGGCCTGAATTTTAGCATGAGCCACCTGTTTGTCAAGAAGAAAAAAATCATCTAAGCTAAATATTTGAGGAATCGGATTCTTTACAACAGTAACAGCTACGTCTTATATTTGTTATTAGATAATTATATCACATTAGTTAACAGAATCTCATGTGAACAAACAGTGAGAAAAGTCCATTTTTTATGTATATTTCAGTATATAAAAATGTCCTCTGAAATGGAGTTTTGTGGGAGTTGTGTTGTTTCTCTAAAAAGAGTGCCCCAAGATCCAGGTATCAGAAGCAGAAGATGTAGCTCAGGACTTTTCTGTCATATAAAAGATTCTGGGTTCAAATCCCAGCAAAATATTAAATATGGATTATACATACACGTATATGTATATGTTTAATAGATATTGTATTGGCACAGCTGTGGGTATATATTCACTCACATGACTGACTTATCTCCTTTCACTAATGACAACAGTAAAAGAATACTGTGACAACACCCCACAATCCTGTGACCTCACCACACCCACTGGAATCTGTCCAGTTTGACTAATTCAGAATACAGAAAGTCTTGACTACTTTTTGCTTTGGAAGTGAGTTTTGAGCACAGTTTTGATAGATTCTACCCTAAGCAGCACGGAGCTGACTCTGGCCAGGGCCCCCCTGCTGTATCACCCACCATAGCCTGAGTACATCCATGAGGAAAAGCTCACAGGCTTCCGAAGGAACCCAAGTGATTGGTCATTCTGGACAATCTTGCTCTTTGATAACTACCTTCCCAGAAGAACCAAGTGGGATGCTCAGGAAACTCCCTAATCCCTTCCAGGGCTTGAATCCTCAACAAGCCAAAGACCTCCCACTAGATTTCTCTAGATACTCTTGGAGCCCCATTCGTGTTTGCTGACTGGGGAGCTTGACTTCCTGGAACTGTGGATAGAAAGTCTGTAGAAACTACAGACCATCGCCCATGGAAAATGGGTGCAAATGACTCTCCCAACAAGACACGCCTCTGTGGATATTGAAACAGTTGAGTAGTAAGGGACTATTAGTTCAGTAACTACTTTCCTACTGTGAATAAATCCCATTGGCTTACTGTTTAATAGGAAGAAATATTTAAAAAAAAAATTCCTCCCCAGGAGGTTCAACTCCTGCTACTATATGGCTTTGGTGTGGCTGTGCCCACCCCCCACCCCCGCCCCGCACCTTTTAGAAGGCTGTTCCTGCTATACCTTGGTAGATGTTACCAAGCGATGGTATTACACACTGGTCTCATCTTTCAGAGATCGATGAGGTTGGTCCCCTTGGATGCCATTAAGGTACTTTTCATAAGACCCTTCTTAGTTCTTGTAAAATGGTTTTTCCCAAAGAGAAAAACTGGCTTCCCCTGTCCCTGGATTCCTTCCTCCTCATGACAAGTCTCCCTTTGTTCCCTGCTCCCACCAAGACACCATCTCCATGTGACATAATAGCCAAGGGCCTTTGCCAGAGTGAGCAGTGCACTGTTTCAGTGGATTAAATCATCCTCTTTGCTCTGTAAGTGACCCAGCCCTGGGGACTACTGAGAGCAAACTATCTCACCCACAGAGCAGAGATCCAGAGCTCCTATCACACTACTCTGATGTCAGAATATTACTTTGTAGATCATTTGTTATATCTTTGTCTGTTTATAAACTACAGTAAATTACTTGGGACTAGAGTCATTGTGCATTTCTGAGCAGCAGGACTACTTGTTATGTGCCCACTTTCCACTTACCCAGAAACATCTTTCCACTTCTGGCTTACTCTAGACAAATGTCACCATTCCTAACAAGATTTTTACAAAACCTGTCCTGCTCCCATCTTACTCCACCCTAATCTGCCCTTGGTTTATAGTGTTCTTTCAGATGTGAGGTTCAAACCCTTTGGAGATGTCTCCTTCTGCAGAGGGACACAGACAACTGAGTTCTTAGACAACAAAGAAAATCTGTCAAACTCCATTCTCCACCTGTTCTCTCCCAAGTATGGGACCTGACCCAATACTAGGCTAACCCCACTCTGCCACAGCCCAGATCTGAATGACGCCGTCCCCTGCTTGGAGGAAACAGAGGTTCTCCTCACTCACTGCTCAGCCCTCAGAGCCCAGCCCAAGCTCATACAACCACATTCCCAACTCCACTCAACTTACCTGAATTACATAACATCCAATAAGATGAACCCAAATTCTGCCTTGAATTGCTGTTCTACTGTTTAGTGGGTAAGCATTTTTCTTTCCCAAGTGATACTCGGGCTCCTAAGTATATTTGTAGCCCCCATACACATGACCCTAATGAGATACCTAGGCCCTTTGTCTTCTGTGGTTCAACCCATATATATATCACAATTGTTCCGAGCAGTTCCACGCATGCAGGGCATGCGCACAGAGCGCGGTGTTCCGATCCTTATTTCTGTACCTGGAGTTTTTCTAAGAGGTCCATGTTCTGTCTTTTCAATTGGTTGTTGGCTCTCTCCAGCTTCTCCAGAGATTCAGTGTCCTCACAGGCATATGAAGATTCCAGAAGTTCATCCTGCAGCACGTGATATTCTACCTCATAGGCATGTAACTGTTTGGAAATATCCATCTCAAAAACCTGATGAAACATCGCAGGTTGGTTAGTCTGGTCTTCAGCATCTATGTATATACCATGATACAAGTGGTATATACTGGTAGACTTACTGTTTCCTTCCCAGTGCTAATGGAAATATTAAAACATACCAAAAGAGGAAATAGGCCTGGCTACCCACACAAGAACAAATGAAATAGATTCAACTTCCAATACAATAGCACAGAGGGTATTTATATGCCAATAAAACATCCTGAGAATGAGACCAAGTCACAGGAATAAACTGACATCATCCAACAGTGTTCTGCAACCAAGATGACTGTAATGTAATAGCTGTCTCCTGAAATATAGAGTACCGCATCAGCGTTGGTAGTTGAGCAATGATTATACACCAAGGATAACCTCTGCTTGTTACTAAGCAAAGTTCCATAGGATGCTCTGACTATGTGCATTAATGGAACAGAAAGGTCTTAATAAATGCATGATTCATTTGCTATTCTTTGGGAGCCTCTTTCAAGATCAGCACTAGATTCTACAGTTAGTCAGTTCAAGTCCTATTAGAAACCTGAAAGTCAGGAAATTCCCTTTTTACTTCATTATATTGGTCTGTTGCATCCCCCACCTCCATACTCTGGTTTGTTTTTTTTAAGAGGATATATTTGATTTCAAATATCCAAAAGCATAATACATAACTGCTTGATATGGATACAAGTTGTGTTAGCCAGTAGCATATAGGAATATACTCCTGCAAGCCCAGAACTTGAGAGACAAGGGTGGGAGAAAAGCAAGTTCAAGGACAGCTTGGGCCCCAGGCTAATTATTAAAAATATTTTAATAATTAGAGATGACTGGTAATTATGTACATGATAATCTGAATGTTAGTTATGTTTTATGGTACTAAGAATAAAATGCTCAATCACTGAACGACATCACTAGGGAGGCCTTAAACTCAGGACTGCACAGCCTCTGCCTCCCAAGTAGCTGGGGTCACAGGCTTAGCCCCTCTTATAAATTCTGAAAGAATCAGTGACATTGAAAAACCTAATAAACTTCATTTTATTTTGGTTCTCCCCAGCCTCTCCAGAATTCATTATCTTCACGGGCATACGAAGATTCCAGAAGCTTATCCTGCAGCACGTGATATTCTACCTCATAGGCACGTAACTGTTTAGAAATATCCATCTCAAAATCCTGTTGACCTCAACTACTTCAATGGAAGAGTCATCTTATAACATTCAAGTTATAACGTGGGTCTTAGCATTGGTTTAAATGAAAGGGATTCCTGAAGGGAAAAAAAGCCACTATGCCATATTTTCTATGCATAGGCAAATAGACAATGCTACAATGCTAGAATTTCATAATTGTCTCATTTCTAAATAAAATGTGCCTGATAAAACAAAAGAAGACCTTGAAAAAATCGATGTTAGGCAAACTACCCTTTTATGTGAAAACATTTAGTACTTGTTGGATCATTTTTACATCATACCTGGGTAATAATTTTTTCCATTTCAGTAGTATTCATATCGGGTAATGTACTTTTGAGAAATTCAACAATATTTTCAAAGCTTTCACACTCCATTATAAGTGCCTCCTGGCTGCTCAGTAAGCTGAGAGCAACCTTGAATATAACTTCAGTTCCTTGAAGAAAAATAATATCTAGAACAAGAGACAAATTTTTCACAATCAAAGTTGTGTATCTACTTTTGCAAAGAGTACATTCTTTGCAATGTTTTTATTACAGCAGTAGAGCGAGAGAACATATTGTAGAAGGAAACTGGTCAAAACCAGTTTTTATTTTAAAAACAAGTTTAATATGACTGAAGCAGAAGAACAGGATGCTGTCTCTCCTTCTTATCAAGGACCTTAGATATGGTCAAGGGAACAAAGGAGAGATTACAAATCTTTCTAACTATGTATTGCTTACAGGTATAATGGTAAGTTTATGGATTCAAGTAAAGTTCAAACATTTATTCAACTAACATTTGGGGTTTTTTTCTACAACATAACATAACAATACATTGATCTAGTTAATTAAACTACTCATATTCTCATAATCAAAAAGTAAATGAGCCAGGTAATATGTAACTAAAAAGAGAGAGAGAGAGAGAGAGAGAGAGAAAGAAGAAGAAGAAGAAGAAGAAGAAGAAGAAGAAGAAGAAGAAGAAGAAGAAGAAGAAGAAGAAGAAGAAAGAGAAAGAGAGAAAAAGAAAGAAAGAAAGAAAGAAAGAAAGAAAGAAAGAAAGAAAGAAAGAAAGAAAGAAAGAAAGAAAGAAAGAAAATACAAAGTTGTTGGATGGGTAGGGAGGGGGGGTTGAGTCTAAGAGGGGATCGGTGGTGAATATGATCACAATTCATTGTATAAGAATCTCAAAGAAGTGTGTGTGTGTGTGTGTGTGTGTGTGTGTGTGTGTGTACCACAAGCCAGAAAAAAAAAGCCATGCTAATTCTAAGGTAGATTACAACAGAAGCACGCAATCATTCTGGAATACATGCAGGTAGTTTTGTTTAAAAATATTATGTCACCATGTGTGGTTCTCTCATCAATAACACTAAGCAATAGACTGGCAGTAGAATATCTGCCAGTTTCAGCCATCACCTCTAACTGGGAACAGATTGATAGGGAAGCGACACTGGTGTGATGAACTGTGGCCTTGCGAGTTCACAGACAGTGAAAGACTCATCACTTATAAGGACACAAACAGATCTAAAAGGATTCTTAGGAGACCCACTGCAAGATTCCAAAAAGAAAACTCAACGGGACGGAAGCGGTATGCATCCAACAAGCAAGAGCCATCCATGGACCGTTAGCTCATGCAGTGCAACTGGATGCTCCATTGCAGTTCAAACTTTGACAGGAAGACTGTATTATCCTCCCATCAAGAAAGTACACTATAATCCACCATGTGGTATATGTATACATAAAACACATATGCTCAAAACTCAATTGTCTCCTAACGTTTTTCTATTTGTTATCATCTCTAACAAATGTTTTTTTTTTTTCTGAGTTTTATGCTAATACATCTTTAAAGAATACTCTCCTGATTTAAAGTTAGAGAACATTTAAAATTTGACCCAAAGAATTACAAAGCTTCAACCTAGCACAATGGTGCATAAATACTGAGATCTCTGCCATGGTCCCTAGACAGATGTGCAGAAGCCAGCAGTTATAGGAACCCTCTCTAGGCTACTGAGGTCCCAGCCAGCAATTCTAGAGAACAATAGTTGCTGATATCTTTCTTTCCTTTTCTATTTTTAGATTCTGTGCTGGTCAGTTTTATGTCAACTAGACACAAACTGGGGACGAGAGAGCCTCAACTGAGAGAATGTCTCCCTAAGACTGCCTGTAGGCAAGTCTGAAGTCTGTGGTAAATTTTCCTTTATCTGATGATTTATGTGGGCGGGCCCAGCTCACAGTGGATGGTGCCACCCCTAAAAGGGTGGTCATGGGTGTTAGGCGAAAGCAGTTATTGAGTAACTACCTTGCTCCTACCACAACATTGGCATTGGGAGAAAAGGGAGATTATGGTTCGTGGAGACATGAAGAGCAAGCCAGTAATCAGCACTTTCCCATTTCCTCTGCATCTACTCAAGCCTCAAGTTCCTGCCTTGACTTCCCTGGGTGACAGATTATGATGTGTAACTGTGAACTGAAATTAAACCCTTTCTTTCCCAAGTTGCCTCTGGTCATGCTGTTTTATCACAGCAACAGAAATCATAACAAAGACAGATGGGGCTTTACTACGTAGTTCACACGTGCTCAGGTCAGGCTCATAAGTCTACTTACTGTCTTAGCCTTCCCAAAGGGCTGAGACTAAGGGTGTGTGGAACCACTCTCAGCCTTGTGTTTTGTTTTTTTAAATTATACTCTGATGAACCCAATTAAGATGTATGAGTAGACGTAAGGGCCCCCAGAGGGTGCACAAACCATACCATCCTCTCCTTTGTTCCAATGCCAATAGCTACCCAGTGGTGTACCTGTCTACACTCAGTGATCTTTCTCTTAGCCCTGATCTTAGGGATTGGGTATGGCTCTTTTAATGACATGGAAGGCAGCCATTAGACAGGAACAAAGCTACGTCTGCACAACTGACATGACATTAGCCATCACAGCTTCGCAGGGGAGTTTCTGTCTGTATTTTGGATCTAAATTGAAGAAGATGATAGAAAGAGGAAAAAACAGAAAAATAAAAATTTAGACAGCTCTAGAGAGTCGGCCCCTAATCAGCTTTGAAAGTCTTCTACATTTGCTACACAAATAAACACAGGAAGATCATAGGATTCCAATTATTTCCACCCCATTTGAATTTTACTTAGAACTCTGCCAGTCCTAAGGGAGTTCATTGGCAATAAACTCAAGAGAATAGATAATGACATCCCTCTTGAACACAGGCATCTCTTACCAAAAACTCTGGCTACGAATCCCAATGGAAACTGAGAGGCAAAGAGTGTGAGGAACCAAGGTGCAGCGTACAGGCTGGGGCTGATCTCATTTTCCTCAAGATGACTGTAGAGTTCTCGGTGGTAGTCATGAAGGAGTCTGGACAGCTGGTACATCTGAATCTGCAGTTCATATAGGGAAGAAAAATAAAATTTGTAGTAATCTGCATATGTATATTAACCTTTGATAATGCACATTTAGTAAAATAGCATGTCTTATTTTTTATGTCTTATTTTTATTGCTAACTTTAAAGATGATGTTCAAATCCAAGTCACTACATTTAGCTCAGAATTCATGTCAGTGTAAATTCAGCTAAGTCTCATGAGCAAGGGGTTCTACCATATGTTTGGTATGGTGTACTTACATGGAAAAAGCATCATTCTTCCTATAGAAAGAAATTGTTCATGAGTTTCCTAACAGATTTTCAACATCACCCCCAGAACGTGAACTTTTTTTCTTATACAAAAAAATAACATAAAGTAATAAAAATGCATGCCAATAACCAATCATGTTGTACATTCAAGAACGGTTTCCAAAGTAGAAATGAAAAACAAGACAACTTCTGATGGAAAGGAATTAATGTGGGCTGAATGCGAGCGCTACAGAGTCCGCCTGAGCCTTATGTACCACACTAATCTTGGAAACTAAGTTTCCACAGTAAAAGGAAGGAACCTGGGCCACAGGAAGTCAAGGTTAGAAAAAGAGTAGCTTGGCAGGAGGCAAGCACAAGAAGAGGCTCTGTAATGAGATTATTATCTCAGACGGTCGTGTCAGAAAAGAAATCACACATTTCTTTAAGGCCAGCTCCGGTATAGAAACTAGACAGTGTGGGCGCCCATCAACCGAAGAATTGGTATTTTGGTAAGCTCGGAAACAAGTCTAATTAGTAAAGTAAGTAAAAAGAAAGCATGCTGATAAAGACATTCTGTTCTTGTTCAGTTGGGACCTGAATGAAGAAAAAGCATTTGCCATTTCATTATCTGTAAAGATCTTATATTCTGCACCCGGTGTTCTAAACTTGAAGTATATTGGGCGGATACGAAAGTTCAAGGCTCCTACAAAGTAAGCTTTATTAATAAAGCCCTATTTGTCAAAAGTCCAAATGCAGTCCATTGAACATGGCAAAGCTACAGACAGAAGAGACACAAGACAGGTGACGAGAGAAGAAAGGGCCGCACAAGAGAAAAGATAGAAGGCTTGTACATCCAACACAGAAATCAGCAGAGGCAGAATGTGAGGAGACAGATAATGAAGCAAAGGAGACGATGCCATCCCCCTGTTCACAGTTAAAGTCACTGAAGCATCACCTGTATGCCCACACTCCAGAGTGAAGCAGGAAAGCAGGCATCCGCTCAAGGAACCCAAGCTCACTGGCACAAGTACTGGCACCATTTTTGAAATCTTACAGATCAAATCTTGCCAGCTTTCTGCTTTAGAGACTGAAAAATAGTTCTTTTCACCTTGTGAAGCACTAAGTTCAGCACTCCTACAACATCCCTACTGTTTGCTCAGAAGGCTGGCAGGGAAAATGTTAGCTTTGCATTTCCAAAATTAGAAAGGTTATTTTTAGTAACTCTAATGATGATATTAATAATTTTCTTTGAGGATTTCGGGCATAGGACCCCATGTCTCCCTCCAGCTTGGATTCATGACCTATTTTGCAATCATTATTGCTACATACATATACACACATATACAACCCTTTCAATGTTTCTCATATATGTACATGTATTTAGGTATTACCTCTTGGGACTCTTCTGTGATGTTCCCTGAATCATAATGATTATTAATGTATAAATATAATTTACCTATACTTGTTCTGTATCAAATTTTTATTAGAAAAAAATTTAATGAAAAAAATATCATTTAAAAAAAAATATATATATATATATAACTAAATTTTTCTGCCTGTCGAACAAAATCAAATACCATTCACAGAGAGTTTCTATTCTCTGAAACTCTAATTACAAAGAAATTGTTTTCTAGAAATCAAGAGTTATTTATTTCCTTACAATGATACCAATGTTTTCTCTCTGATATAAAGTATAACTAAACTGTTTGACATAAAACATTGTTTAACCTATTAAATATATGTATATACAGTTGCCAAATAGGAATTGGATTGGTACCTTGTTAGGCACTCTCTATATGCCTTCCTAAGCACATGGTGTTTTGCAAACTCTCCAATCCTCCATTCAAACCACGACTAACAGACAGCCAAATATTTGTTGAAGTTCTGAGACAGTGGACCTAAATTTCTTGAACTCTGAACTGTGATTCAGAAATGGCTGGTATTGAGGTTTCTGAGGAGAGCCTCCTGCACACCGGACTTATCAAGGGCCACTGCCTCACCTGAAGCGACATCATATCTGGTCGGTACTGCTTGCGGAAGCCCAGGTCGTACATCAGGAACTTGAGCATTTCAAAGGCTTGCTCTTCACTCATGTGCAGAAGCAGGACTCCGGCCACGAAGCTGATGCCCTGACAGTAGCCTACCTCTTTGTCCAGCAGAGAGTAGGCTTTCAACAGGTTAAAGAGGGACAGCTGCCCTGCCCCAAGCTGCACCGAAAAGTAAGGGTGGGTGGGGAAAGTCCTCCCTGTGGAGGGAAAGAAAAACCACGCTTAGAAATCACAGGGAGCCCAACGCAGCGACCCCTGGGCGAAGCCAGCACTCTGCCACCTGGGAGTCCTGGCAATGTCCACCTAGGAGACTCCTGCCCCCCCCCCAACCCCTCTTCTCTCCTCCCTCCTGCCTCCCCACCACTTAAGTCCTGTGCGCAGAGTATCACGCCTTTTCTGCACATGCGATTCAGGGGTAACCATTTTATGCTGAGCAGCACTGCTTTCTACCAAAGCAGGAACATTCAACAGGAACCTGTCCTCAATGGCAGACTCAAAAGATACCACAGAGCAGAACTCAGATTTGTTCTGAGTTTAAATCAAGGCAAAGCCTAAACTCATACAAAGACCGCTCTCTTCCCACACTCAAACTCTGCAAGGTCTCATTATTTAAAGCAAATCTTGGTAATCTAGGACCAGATTTACTCTTTATTTTGTTTCTTTTTAATATGAAACTCAAGGGATATTTTTGTTTGTTTTATTTTGCTTTACATAGAGTCTAGTCTATCATTTAGGAATTCTGCTGTTTTAGATAAACTTGATTTCTCTTCATAAATCATGTAGACTTTTAAAAATATACAACATATGTGTATAATATAGGCATACATGTATACCCACATTTATACAACATACATGTCCAAGGGAAATAAGGACAGTAAAACTTCAACACAATTTTAAGTAAATTTCTGCCTAAAATTTGCCTCTGAAGAGAAAATTACCACGAATACACCAACAAGCAAACAAATTTAATCCTGCATCTTCAAAAAGCTGTTGTCAGCACTAACACAGACCGATCTTCCTCGCCAAGGCTGTTTACACTAGTTTAGAACTTTCTTTGAGACACCAGAAAATGAAGGGGATGTGTGTGTGTGTGTGTGTGTGTGTGTGTGTGTGTGTGTTTCCTTGTGAAGTGATAACTCCAGTCAACTGGAAAGTGCAAGAGTCTACATTTTAAAATGCTTTCTACCACATGTGCTCACAAGTATTTTTTGTTTTCCTTTCCCCCCCCCCCAGGAACTGATAAGGTTCTTTCTGCAGAGTAAGGAGGAGAAATGAGAACCAGAAAAG
The DNA here is from genome assembly GCF_900095145.1 of Mus pahari. NCBI lineage: Eukaryota > Metazoa > Chordata > Mammalia > Rodentia > Muridae > Mus > Mus pahari. Next base: position 89,940,911 of record NC_034597.1, read on the forward strand.
GCTAGAAGAGCACATTTAGCCACTCGCAGAAGCAAATAAGCAATTTTTAAAATTAGTATTCTAATTTCTCCTTCAAATCTTTTCCTAAGAAAAAGTTATCCGTACTGAGTAGGGACTTGATTCTGGCTCCATTCGTCCAAGCCTTACCCCACCATGTCCCTGTCGTCAGGGACATCTAGACTGACCCAGCTGCAACCCCTCAACCTTAGGTCTCATCACCCAATGACCAACACAGTCCCAACGCTCTGCAGAGGGTCAACTCTAGTCCTCAATTAACAGAGGAATAGACTTAGGAGCAAAGTAGCCTGCTGACAACCACAGGCAGGACAAGGCCTCCAGTCTCCAGTCTCTAGAACATTTCCATTTTAATTCTATTGGGGTCAACATGTATTAATTGAGTTGATCCCTCCTCCAAGAACAGTTGTTTTTCAACAAAAGGAACCGAGGTTAAAAACTAGTTTTTAGCTAGCAACTTTTTATATGCCTAATATAAACTGACCCCAAATATTAAAGTACTCCCATTCACCCTTCAAGGACTCAAATAATGCATCTGGTCACCTGATAGCTATAAGCTTTCAGGAGGACAGATGAAATGGTTAAGGAGCAATGTGAAATGCTGTCCCTGGAAATTCCTCCAGGGATTGGAAGTATCCGTCTACCCACACAGCACAAACATAGCTAACCTGTTCTCCAACCTGTAGGGAGGCATTAGCCCTTTCTACAGCTTAAGCACTTACTGAATTCCTTCTCTTCCTTAAGAGTTCTAGAAAGCGGTCCCTTCTCTCCTCCTCGTCGAGAACACGATCAGCTCACCTGTCCTTGCATGGGGCTACTTGCTTTCTGATTTTCTGTTATCCAGCCACACCTGAGTCCCTTCTTGGATGGCTACTGGGTCACTTTTTGCAGTGATTGATAAACATCTATATTTAGAAATGTCTGAAGGCCTTCAAACACCCTTGTTAAATACTCCTATATCCTTTTAACCTCTTTCAAAGGCAGCACTGATCATGACAGAGTGGCAATTGCCCAGCATGTACAAGCCCTTGAGGTTTATCTCCAGCACTATAAACACATATACATAAACACACACACACACACACACACACACACACGTACGTGTGTACAAAATGCTAGTGTTCAAAATTCAATAACTAGCCAGGCAGTGGTGGTGCATGCCTTTAATACCAGCACTTGGGAGGCAGAGGCAGGCGGATTTCTGAGTTCAAGGCCAGCCTGGTGTACAGAGTGAGTGCCAGGACAGCCAGGGCTACACAGAGAAACCCTGTCTCGGAAAAAAAAAAAGAAAAAAATTCAGTAGCTGAGAACACCCTCAATATGACCGTCATAGTAATTCCCATTTCAGAGGGATATTTGGGGATGAATATTCCACTCAGGGTTCTTCCATCAAAATATAAGATCAACTTACCCAGACAACGCAGTCAGCAACGCAGCAAATGCCAACAGGCCCTCTTCATCAATGCCAACCAAACAAACAACCAGCACTAAGCCGCCTTTTGCTTTTTATAAATGACAACCCATGTCACAGACATACCCAAATCCACAAGGATGGCGTGCTGCTGAGCAGTGAGCTGCTTCAAAAGCTCCTTATAGGAGGTATCTGGAGGCTGGTGTTTGTTGGGCAATCTGTGTCTCAGGCGGTGTTGTAATGCTAGAAATTGCCAAATTTCCCCTCGCCGACTTTTAGGGACCCCTACAATCCAAGAGATATGAAGTCAGAGTTTGGGAATGAAGCCGCTGAAGTCTCAGTAGATGAGCCACATCACAATGACCACCACAGCTCTCCTTGCTCTCTGTCACCCTCAGCTCATGGTCTCCAGTGTACTAACAGGAGCATATGTTAGCAATGTCTCACCTATAGTCCCTTCACCATCATTAGATGTAAATGAATACTTCTGATCAAACGATGGCAATACTGAGGCATGCATCGCTCCCGCGGCAGGCAACACCACCACGCATCAGCTGAATTGTAAGTATGAGGGAGTAAGAGAAGAAACTCTGCAGCCATCATGGGGACAGCATCTCCTATTTCCACCCATCTGTTAGCAAGCTATAGGCAGAAACAGACCCACCCATCTGCGCAGCATTCGTACTTTCCCCTCCTTATAAACAACTTACAGAACAATTTTAAATGCTTTCATCTCATAAATCAGAAACCTCTCCACAGCTTTCCATAAATGAAGAAAGGCTTACGAAAATGGGAGTACCTTCTTTAAGGGACGTATGGATATCTTCCATGTCGCACCTGATTTTAGTTCTGCAATTTAACAGCTTCTTGTCCCATGCTATTAAGACCTCCTTCTGACATGTACCAACCTCTTCATAGTCTAACTTAACTTTCCTAGACTGGAGTTCATCTCTTCTTGCTTGAAGGAAAAAGAAAAAGAGAGAAAAGCAATCAAGACCAACCTCTTGTTAAAATTCAGCACTGTAAATTGTATGCATTATTAAGCTATACCTAGTTACTTTTACAAATTGGCTGCTGGTATTTACTCTATTTTACAAACGTAAAATTGTGAGCAAAGGGGGCTGCAGACATGGATTAGTAGTTAGGAGGTCCTAAGTTGTGAACCCAAGGACCAGCACCTACGCGCTAGCTAACAGACTCCATAAGTCTAGTGACAGAGAATCAGATGCCCTATTACACCCTCTATGGATACTGCATGCAGGGAATGCACACACACACACACACACACACACACACACACACACACATATGAACTTTTTGAGGAAAATATGGGAGGTTTTCAAATATTGAGTCATTTCTATGAGAAATACAATAATCAAAAACATTCTTCTATCTTATACTTGGTAATTTTGTTAAGTATAAAGTACAAACTGGGGTTAAAGAGACACATATATCTATGTGTCAAGACACTTGTCACCAAGCCTGAATTTGATCCAGGGAACTTCAAGGTGCAACAAGAGAACCAGCTTTTCAAAAGTTGTCACTCTATACTCACTGAGCTTCAGAGTAAAAACGTGATGTATAACAGCATAGGTGCACAGAGAGAGAAAGAGAGAGACACAGAGACAGAGAGAGAGCAGACAGAACACACAGAGTGTGAGAAGGAAGGAAGGAAGGAAGGAAGGAAGGAAGGAAGGAAGGAAGGAAGGAAGGAAGGAAGGAAGGAAGGAAGGAAAGAAAGAANGGAAGGAAGGAAGGAAGGAAGGAAAGAAAGAAAGAAAGAAAGAAAGAAAGAAAGAAAGAAAGAAAGAAAGAAAGAAAGAAAGAAAGAAAGAAAGAAAGTTATGCTATAAATTTCAACTTCTGGACAAATACGAAAGCCTCAAAAGCAACAGCTTCTATCATCTCAAACATCATTAAAGCAGGCTAGAGATGTGGCTCAGTGGTTAAGAGCACTGGCTGCTCTTCCAAAGGACCCAGGTTCAATTCCGAGCACCTACATGATGACTCGCAGACATCTGTAACTCCACTTCCAAAGTACTCAACACTTTCTTCTGGCCTTCAAAAGCACAAGCATGCACAGGCAAAACACTCATATACATAAAATAAAATAAAATTTAAAATCCCATTAAAGTGTTAATAGTTTAAATGGGATATATATATAATATTTGTATTCTATATATAGAAAGAGATTTAGAATATATATTGTATTCATTATTTATATGTATATAATATAAATAAAATCTATTTCTATAATATGTAAATACATAAAAATATTCGACAAATAAATACATATTTATTATATATTTATACAGGATATAAAATATGAAATATATGGAGGCAACATCTCATGCATTAACCTTAATCTGAACACTATTTTACTATGAGAGTCTCAGGCATCCCTATTATTATCTGTAAAGTTATTCACACTCGCCTTAACACTAGGCTACGTGCTCCTATATTCATTTTTTATAACATTTTGTTTGTTTGGGGTCCTGGGATTTAAGCACAGGCCTAGTACAGGCTAAGCACATGTTCTATACTGAGCTATGAACCCAAGCCTCCATTCTTACAAACCTTAAAAAAATTCATTTCATTAAAGTCAACATTCATTCCACATTTCAAATGATACAGAATTCTCTTTTATTGGGTGACTGAAAACTCAAGCCCAGGCTCCTTAAAGGAAATGGCCACAAAGGCACCCACTGTCTTGAGCCATCTTCACGGTAAAGAACTGACTGCAGAGGAGGAGACACAGGCACCGGAGTTCACATTCCCTCCTTCCTCATGTCCCCTCATGGAAACCTGAGTGCGGCCACTCCCTCCAGCGCCAGGTTCAAAACTCACCAGCTTACCTTCTGTAACACAAATCTTTGTCAAGTATCCAAAGTCCTCGACAGCACAAAAACAGCAGGGTGAATGTTACTCTTTACTTAACACACTTGGAACCATCCCCCAAAAGTAAAGTACCTTAAAACAGACTTATTCTTCAAGCAGGGCAGTAAAGATTCCTATTTTAAAGTTTGAACATACCCAAAGGTCAACTATGAAAATAATCCTCCTGGAGTCCACTAGGGGGCTCTCTTGTGCGGCTCGGCTTTGCTTCTCAGTACTTGCTGGGAGTGTGTGTCTGGCATAACCCAATTCTTTCAAAGACAGAGGGGGGTTCTCCAAAGCTCATAAGCACAACCCGGCTACATCATTACTAAAAGTGTGCTTCGTGGGGAACTATTAACATATTTCCTTAGCTATTTTCCCTACAGCCTCCTCTGTCACCGTGCATTCCGAATCCTCTTTAAAACCTGCTATATGCTAGCCACCAGGCCCTGAGGACGAAATGGTAAGAACATTAATCTCTACCCTCTCTCAACTGTTTAACGACAAGGAGACTTTGAGAAATGACTGCCATCGGACTAGAATTTTATCCTTTTTGCTTAAGCTCCGAAGTAAGCATGGAGCTGATAAAGCCTTCTGAGAAAGAGTGATTAGCATCATCTCTGCCCTTCCCCCGCACAGTTATATAGTGTAGCTGACCTCTGGATGGACACGTAATCGTTCATATTAAAGCACTCCACCTTCTCATGCTAACACATACAGTTGAGAACTACTGTGACATACTCAACAACAACAACAACAACAACAACAACAAAAAAAAACGTGAGAGTTAGCACGGATAGCCCTGTATTCTAGGACTTGTTCCACCTACATGCCGAACATACTGAAGTCCTTAGTGTCCCTGCACCAACCACTAACAAGTCTCTAGAATGAAGACTGAGCTAAACATCCTGCAAAGCCATTGGCCATGCAAATAGCCAATGATTCTAAAATGTCTTTATCAGGGTATTCAAGATAAAAAACCAACTGCTAAAAGTATGAATTTCAAAGTCTTTCCACAGTCTTTGAAAGCTCAGAGGGTATGCCATGGGTCACACAACCTCTTAAAGCTACATCAGGAACAGCTAATGGAGTTTTAATTTTACAGAAAAGACTTATTTCCTAAGGATATTTAGCAATCTATGCATTTTTCATTCTGATAAGGAAATAACAATAAAATTAAACTATGTCCTTACTAAATAAGTGGAGTTAAAATAAAATAAAAAAAAAAAACGTAACTACCGCATTGAGGGACAGTAACAAGGACATTAAGGTAGAAAATGGACACAGAATGTGAACACTTACATTTTTAAAACTGTCTTTGAGAAGACAACACAATAAATGCAAGTGGAAGGGGAAAAATGCTATTTGTACAGATGCCAGAAATCTGAGAACTCAGGAGCCCACTTAGGCTGGTCATGCATTTCACAGATGGAAAAATAAGCCTTCAGGTGAAGCAATTTGCCCAAAATAATGGCATTTATATATGTATTGGATCTGGATACTGTCTGAGATCTCTTTATCTATGGATCTATTGAAACTAGATAAATCACATCATTCTTTCAAGGGGCTGAGAAATGTATCCTCAAGCATTTAGTATACATAAATGTAGCAGTCAATTGCCATCAACAGCACCCCAACTCCTAGGAACACTGGACTGTGAGTTTAGTGACTTGACAATGATTTTAATTAAGAAATTAATAAAATTGTAATAAAACCTAGGAACTTTGATTTGGTTATATTTAACTGATAGCAGTTAAATTGGATAAAATACAAACAAATTTGCTTGAAAGGGGAATATTTCTCTTCACAGTGAACAAATATACCTGGAAGTTAACAGATTACATTCAAAAATAAAAGATTTTGATTTTCTTCATATTCCAAAGTTTTTCTTAAGTAATGCAGTATGATTTTAAAATTTCTAGCAAACATTAGTTTAAAAACATCCTAGTAAATACAAGGAGTCTTCATTCTACATTCTTCATTACTCAAAAAGCTACTAATATTTCAACTCAATTTTTAAAAATAGTCAATTTGTTAAACCCATATTTCTCAAGTCATAATTAACACACAAAAAAATAGAAATAATGAGAACCAACCAATATTCAAACAGAGCATGTATTCCCCCAAGACTGAGTGTGTATGGTACGGAGCCCAGAGCTCTGCTTGAATAGCTAACCTTCCAGCTTCTGGTTTTCCTTCTCCATTCGAAGCAGCAGGATTTGCTGGTGTATAGCTTTCTTCCACAGACTCTTGAGCTCCTTGGATTTCTTTTTTTCTTCAACTTTTTCTGTGTCCTCGTCACCAGACAAGAATATAATGAGAGGTTCTTCCTCCATGGTGGGAGAGAGAGGAGACAACGGGAGCAGCTCAGTCCTGTCTAACCCATCTGCAGAGAAGAAGACAGTGAGAGGCATCCTTCCGTGGTCCCCACACTGGGGCCTTTCCTGCAGATCACCGCTTTGTTTGGCACAAGCTACCGCACGTAAATGTGTGCACACACCACTTTCCTAGTTGCTCTGAGTGACTGAAACTAGAGATTTGAGTAAATTCGGACTGAATTCCCCTTCCAGATTTCCCTCTTGTGGTGAAACAAAACACCAGGCCACCGCTTCTTCTTTCCTATGTCCACAGGAGCGAATGGGCTACAAAACAAAGCGGCCTTTCCCCAGAGTCTGGCACTTCTGCAATTCATCGATGTGTGTTCTCAGCCTGCGTAACACAGGGTTGTGTGAGAAGGTGTGGGTGATCTTCTGAGGTCCCTCACCACCAGTGAAGTCCCACAGAATACCACAGCTGAGCAGTGTTGGGCCTTTCCATGCTGAGCCATGCACCAAAGCCTTTCCATTCAGGCATTGTCTACTTAACTGGCCTGCTCAAGCTGTTTCTCCCTCTGCTACAGCTGTTCTCTGAATCTGCCAATTATTTTTTTATTAACAGGATGATACTATCTCTTAAAGCATTTCAATGATGGAAGACATCCATAGATAGATAGATAGATAGATAGATAGATAGATAGATAGATAGATAGATAGATAGATAGAATGATGGATGGATGGATGGATGGATGGATGGATGGATGGATGGATGGATGGATGGATGGGTAAATGCACACACTCTAGCTCCTTGGAAACAGCATGTAACATCCCTCAGGTCTCCAACTCCCTTCCAGATGCCCTTCTTGTTCAGTCCCTCCCAATTCTCTGACCTTAATGGTCTGGAACTTTCCTGGGACATGTTTCTCCCAAAGACAAGTGTAATATTTTCTGTGGAGCCCGGGGACCATCCCGGGCAGATTTAATGTGATCTTTAGAAATGTCATTTGATTCTGTTTGTAAATCCACTCATCTCTGCTGTTAGGCTACGGCTCCCTCTGTGTTTGTATCTTGCTGTCTGTTCTGAGCTTCCTGACAGTTCAGTACACTTGATTTCTCATTTCTTGGTTTGGATAAATGCAATAAAGTTTATGAAGCCCCTGAAATATCATATGATTTTGAAATTCATAGCAGCGATCATAATCTTCCTTCTAGATTCTCCCACTAAAATTTTTTTCAAATGCATAAAATGTTTCAATTTCATTTTCCTTTTGTACCCAGGAGGGAACTGGGATCTCATGGGTGCTGGAAGTACCGTAACACTAAGCTACACCCCAGTCGGGTCCTCTATCTTTTTCCATGTCCCCACCCCTCACCAAACTCCCCCCACTCTCTTTCCCATTGTGATTAGAAAATAAAGTGCATATGATCGCAATTGTGTGAAACTTCCTAATGTATCTTTGGGCCAAGTATATAACTAATTTGTGTGAATGTTTCCTATGTGCTCAAATAGACTAATATTCTCTACAGTTGCAAATTCTTAATCATAGTTCACATCCCTATACTGAATTTTCAGAGGGAAATATGTCAAGCTCTCAAATAAGCACTATTGAGTCCTTTCCCTCCCTGGTCCTCCAAATTCTTTTCTGGCTCTTGTAGACATCTGTTCTCTATATGTAGACATATGTTCTCTATACTGTCATGCCTCTTTCTTTCCTGCTGGTTTGTTTAGGGTTTTACTGTGATCGTTTTGATAGGACTAATAGATCACAGAAAGCTGCTCATGCTCCCTTTTTGGTTGCTATGTGACCTAACCATTGCAGTGTGACCTACCCATTTCTTTATTGTTTGACATTTTTGTCACTTTGTGTATGACTCTAGCACACAACATTACCACAATTTCCTAGTATTGTAGAGTAACACCCAAGTCAGGAATCCCACTCACTCATGCCTCCATTCGAGCATGTGTGAGCTCTGTGGTCTCACACGTTATGTCGATCACTTTAAATAAGCTGCCAGGCGCACACAGAAGCTATCATCATTCCCCGTATCCTTTTAAACATCTCAACATTAGGCGTCCTCTCTCTGTTCCCTAGCCTAAGACACTCATGAGGAGGAATTCCTGATTGATGGCACACAGACCTTTTTGCTGCTGCATTGCTGAAGGGGACTTATTCACAGGAGATGCAACCCGGAGGAAAATCCGCTGCCTCCACGAGACTCTGCGAGGAGTGACCGGGGTTCCTCCGGCATTTAGGGACTCGTTGCTGCAGGTGGATGACGTCCTCTTTCTCCCTTCCCCATCACTGCAGAACGTCAACAAATGTGTAACTGGTAAGGAAGACACACACTTCACAGAGAGATGGGGGTGTAAGCCATTCAAAAGTTCTGCCACAGGCAAGCACAAGGCACAGGCAACATGGAGAGGGGAGGTAGCAGTGCTCTTGCCTCCCATCCACCATCTCTTGGGAAGCCTAAAATCCAGGCCACAGCCCAGTCACAGAAAGTCAGCTGTTTCTACTCCTTCCTTAGACGACAACCAGCCCTGGTCCTAATCTGCAGAATATCTGTCCTTATGCATGTGAGGAACCACTGCTTAAGTAATGAGTTTGTACACTGCCCAGGAAACAAATCTTAGCTTTGATCCCAAACACTGTTAGCAGTACGTCCAGTGCTCAGAAAGAGTTTTGCTTACAGCTCATTCTAGGTATATACGAGATTGCTTCAACGTTATGTGACTATTAAGATTGATAGCTATCAAATATCCAGGCATGGCAAAAAATAATAATAATAACCCAAATACAAGGAGAATGGACAACCTGAAGGTTATTGTTAAGATATATATAAGTAATTTTAAACAGTGAGCCAGCCAGGTATGGTGGTGCATGCCTTTGATACCAGCACTAGGAAGACAGATAAAGGTGGATTTCTGTAAGTACTGAGCCAACTAGAGCTACACAGTGAGACTCTATCTCAAAAAAAAAAAAAATGCAGCTAGCCAGATTTGTATGCACCATGACTTATTGGTTTACTATGCTGCCGTGCACTGAGATTTCCATCAGGGAAATAGTAGTTAGATATCATCCAATGTAGATAAAGGAACTGATCTAAGATCTCTAACCTTTGGGTGACAGCAGGGAGGAGCTTGTACCCTGTACCTTGGAGCTCTGTGAGATTCGCATTTAGAAATTCTGTTCTATGCTCAGACTTTTGTTTCTTAGAGAAAAGGCCACTTCTGCATTTGCTAGGCTATGAGCAAATAAAGGTCAGTGTGACTCACAGTTACTTTCCAGACCAACTGTTTGCAGTGAAACGACCCTGCGATGGTGAGAGCTGATGATGATGGTGAGAATATTTTACTTTCTGAAGTATCATAGTCTTTGGTCTGTCCTGGGAGGAGGATGAAGACGGTGACATTTACAGGTGGTGATACCCACAAAAGTCAGCCTCACCTCAGGAAAGATTCTCAGCTAGAAAAGCCACTGGCTCTCCGATGCGCAGAGTCCATAGTGCTGACAATTAATACAAGGAGAAAACTTCAATACCACCCACTCATATTTACTCTGCACATCTGCTCTTAAGATTATCAAGAAATGCAGTAGCTTCTTCTTCTTCTTCTTCTTCTTCTTCTTCTTCTTCTTCTTCTTCTTCTTCTTCTTCTTCTTCTTCTTCTTCTTCTTCTTCTTCTTCTTC
>NC_034597.1:89951243-89967347 GCF_900095145.1 Mus pahari
CTTCTCCTTCTCCTTCTCCTTCTCCTTCTCCTTCTCCTTCTCCTTCTCCTTCCTTCTCCTCCTTCCTCCTCCTCTTCTTCTTTCTCTTCCTCTTCTTCCTCCTCCTCCTCCTCTTCTTTACCTTCCTTCTCACCTCTTTGTCTTCCTACTCCACCTCCTAATTTTGCTTGATATGTTTTTGTCTTTGAGATGATCTTTCATGTAGCCCAGACTGGCCTCAATGTCTTTATATGTTCAGAAATGACCTGGAATGACTTCTAATCCTCCTGCCTCTACCTCCTGAATGCTACAGATACAATTGTATACTGCTATGTTCAGTTACCATGGTGTTGCAGATCAAAATCCAGAGTTGCATCAATGCTGGACAAGCACTGGACCAAATGAGCTCTATCTCTAGACTCATGAACAGTTATTTCTAGTCTGGGCTTAATCTTCTTAGAAATATTGCTTCTGGATTCACTAAATTAAAGGTAAAAAGGGATGTAGGTATGAGCTAACTTGCATATTGTAAGTGTCAAGCTGTCTTATGTTAGGAAGTAGCTAATTCATACATCTCACAGACTCAAGTCCCCTTTGATATGGATCCTGGAATAGATGATAACCCCACCGGTGACCAGTGTTCAAAACTCCCTGCAACACTGAAACACTTTGCCTTTATATCAGCTTGGGGGAGACATAGTTCAAGCATTTTCCATTCAGCATTTTTGGTTCAAAGGTTCCCCATCTGTCCTGCTGAATACCCATGGAATATTACCTGCCTTCCTTCTATCACGCTACCTTGCTGGAGTTACTTTTGTTGTCCATCAAATGCAACGTTTACGCTGTCTGTCATAAAAATACCCTGGTTTTCAGCCCACTAAGACACATTTGCACACGTCACAGCGTCTGACTGCAAGCCCCGTGACGTGAGTGAACTGGCAGGCATGTTTTTTATCCATATGTGGAATTCAACTGCCAAAATTCAGTGTCTGAATTGTATACTAATAATACAGGAAGGAGAATATGGACCCTTTACTCATAGATTAAAGCCTACACTTTGCAAAAGCAGTTGGAAATGGGGTGAAGGCTACCCTGCTTCACTTATTAGGAGAGGAAATGAAACTCGATTGGAATGCAGCTCCCAGGTAAAGGCTTAACCACGCAATGAGCATGTGCAGGAACAGCAGCTTACTGCCAGACCAGCATGTGGTCAGAAGTGTGCACGGTGAAAGTGGTCATTTAAGGAACTGAGACTCCATGAAACATTGCACAGTGATTTTCTGATATCCTGACTTGGAATTCAGGGTAAACTGTAGTAGTGGACATAAGGGACAACATTTTTGTCTTTTTAAACTTTCTCTTGTTTGCCTTTTTTGCTTTAAAACTACACTAGTTTTCACTTTAACTTCCTTAGATTTAAGATTTAGGACAAGGATAATGTCAAAGCTAAACTGCTTGTGGTGTCGTCTACAGCAGTGGTGACACTGGGGAAGACAGAACACATCCCACGTACTGTACTCTGTTCTGAACCATCTCAAGTGTGGCTGCTTTCATCCTTACAGTAGACACACAAGGTGGGTGTTATGGTTCCCATTGCTGGTGAGAAACCCTAGGTAGAAAAAGGCTAAATAACCTGCTCGTTTCCTGTGACAACTAGGAATGCAGCCTGAACTCAGAGGCAGGCAGGCCAGAGTCCAGAGCAATGTGAAAGACCTGTGCATTCGCTCCTACAAAGCTCCAGGGCTTTTTTTTTTTAGATTTATTTATTTATTATATGTAAGTACACTGTAGCTGTCTTCAGACACTCCAGAAGAGGGCATCAGATCTTGTTACGGATGGTTATGAGCCATCATGTGGTTGCTGGGATTTGAACTCTGGACCTTCGGAAGAGCAGTCGAGTGCTCTTACCCACTGAGCCATCTCACCAGCCCACTCCAGGGCTTTTAAAAACCCAAGTACCACAAGTGACTCGCCTATAAATGCCTTACTACTTTGTTGGGCAATACATGAGATTCAAAACAGGTATGCTTATTTAAACAAAAGGATGAAGTAAAAATACCTTAACATGGTAGACCATACCTACATGTATGTGTTTTTAAAATAATCAAACACATTATACACATATTTTCTCTTAGTTTTCCATATGACCTGGAGGTCACTTCCTGTTGTGAGTTGTAACATAAGCATGTGTCAGGTCAAGTGCTTCATAGGGGCAGAGTCAGGAAAAGTATTGCATGCCAGGGCTTCCTGTACCTGAGATTTATGAAATTAAAAATAAATAAATAGGAAGCCAGGACAGTGTGGAGAGCTTGCAAGCATTGGCAGGTTGGTGCATTCTTTGTTACTTCCTGCTACTAGGCTCCAATTAATCAAGTGCAATTAATCAAGAACCACAGTCTGAGGAATCTAGAGGGGAAGGGAGAATATGCATCATTCCGGGTGGTCACCACTGAGACCAAGGCTCTGAACACAGACGGCACTCATAAAACATGGATAGAATGTGGTCACTAATGCCTCAAGATGACAGTTTGACGTGTCCTTGGGGAAGCAGATAGAAGCCTGATCTAATGAACTACTGTTATCCCTGGGATTCTGTGAACACAGAATTTTTACTACATGCTTGCTTGCATTAATAAGAATCAATCCACTGGGTACCAGACGGAATGAAGGTGTGCTCATGACAATTTTCCTACTAAGGCTAGAGAGATCCACTTCACACTAATATAAATCCTCTTGCCAGATTTACAGCATGTTCTGCTGAGCTGCAAACTGTCTCCTGGCCCTCCCACACACCCCCAGCACCCAATAAAACCAAGGACCATAAACTTCAAACCCGTGACTGCCCACTGGCAAAATCTTCATCTAAATCATTTTACTGCATCTAAATGCATTACAAGTCGAGACAAATACTGACCCTTCACTAATCCAAAAAACAGCTGCTTATCAAACATGGAAAGGTTGCCCCTCCCTGAATGGCTTAAGAAGCCTGCATAGGGCAACAAACCAGTGAAACTTTGGTTCTTTCCGACATGGCCCACAGTGCTTGATAATTTACAACTGCATCAGCAGCGCTCGCAGGCTGTGCAAGTTCTGGCGTTCACCTGGGCAAACATCTCTCATGCTATGGAAAATCTTTACTGACTAAACCGAACCCAGATTCCGCCACTCTAACAGAAATCACTACGGTATCCTGAGTGTGACCAGATGTGAGAGGTTAGACAGTGGAACAAGGCACGGGGAAAAAGAAAAGAAGAATTGAGAGTTTTACACTCTAGATTCCACATCCTGAGTGCAGAGAGTGAAAAAGTGTTTTGTACATTGGGTTTAAAATATCTCTAGGTAGGTTCTTTGTTTATTCATAATCCTGCAATGTAAGATAAATAAAACCATACCTAGTAAATATATATAACCTTCCCCAGAATCAGTCTAATGCCATGTGAAATAAAACTGTAGGCTAGATGACATTCAAACCCAGAAGACATGAGGCAAAACGCTTATATTAAACTCACAACTTCTTTCCCCTTTTTCATTTCAGTGCTAGAAGCTAAACTCGGAGCCTTGTACGTGTTAGGCAACTGCTCTTCCACTGAACTTGTTTCTCTGTTGGGCTTCTGAAATGGGAGAAATGGCCTTTAAATGGTCATCCTACAATACCAGCCCTCCCACCCCACCCCCCAAAAAAGGTCCATCAATTATAACTCCCAGGAGGGTCTCTTTTTATCTTAGCATTGTGGCCAAATGAGTCTCTGAAGATGTTTCTCTTCATGCATGGCCCATTTTAGAGAAATCTTTAAAACTTTTATTGCAAGGACAAAGAAGTCAAAGTGTTAGGATTTGAAAGGGTGGTGGCATGTTTTCTCAGGAGACTGGTGACACAGGCAGAGTAGGGAAAGTAAAGCAGGCAGAGAGCGGATGCTTATAGTGACATTGGGCTGCACCATTCCGGATGTTTTTCAGAGAAGAGCGACCCTCCAGGAGACAGTATTACCACCATCCTTCCTGTCCATAGCCAGGAACTTGGTGCTTTCCTGACTGTGACCAATGGGACATCGGCAAGGTGTCAGCAGTGTCTCACAGGACCCAACCTGCGAGCAGTTAGGATGAGGAGGAGGAGATTATGTCTCTCCCCAGATGCCCCTGCTTTGGCATGCTTCCTCAGGATGCTCGTTTCTCTATCTTCCTGGGATCAAAAAAAAAAAAAAAAATCCTCCTCATATGCATATAAATCCCTGTCTACCAGCTAATTCACTGTTGCAACTTTAAATTTCAATTGGAATTTTCTTGGAGACCTGGGCTTTAAAGGAATTTCAGTGCAGAATAGAGTAGAAACAGGACTTTAGCTAGCAATGACATTGTACAGGGCTCTCCGCGATCTCTGTCACACCGCAGAGCGAATTTGTGTTTCCACAGCCGTCAGAGTGTGCAGAATGACAGCATGCATCCAGAAGACAACCAAAACCGGATCCTTAACTGATGCGGCTAACCACCGGGAAATAGGGAAAGTCATTAAAGGAAAACGTTTGGAGTGTTAATCACCTTGATTCTGAAGCAGTGTCCTGTCTAGCAACGGGAAAACAGGAATGATATTAGCACAGACAGATAAATGCCCCAAACCAGGATTTAGAAAGACATTCCCTAAGTCATCAATAAATCACAGGCAAGTTAATTCAATCATAGTAAATAATCAGATCGATCAATGAATACAAGTGAATTATAAAATAAAAACTATCCCACAGACACTTCATCATCAATACTTTTCTTTCTCATTAAAAATTATAGAATTGAAGCAATGAGTATCACCCTGCAAAATAACCATTTACTTTGATCAACAAACTTCAATATAAATAATTTTTAAGAAGAAGCTTAAAACTTGTAAAGCAACTCCTCACCAACACAGAAAACTCTGTTGCTGGAATGGAAATGCCGTATTTGGTGAATATCCATTATAAAAGCATTCATCATCAGGCACAGTCATGACTCAGCTACCAAGAAAAATAATATTAACCTTTCAAAAATTAACTCGAACTAAGATATTAATCATAAAAATGCATGTACTCCTTTTCTGCTGCAATTTCAAATCTGTGCAAATGAATCTATCAGCCAACAAACTGTGACATTCAAAAGACCTTGACTCCTTTTTCTCAGTACCCTCACATGAATTAATAATTCAGAACAGCAGTCCTGTTCTAAAATGTAACTCTGTCATTAGCCTATATCCTGCTATGTTCTATTCCCGACTCAGTTAGGAATATTTAGAGATTCATTTATGCAACTAATAAGATATTAGGTACCCAGTGACAGGAAAATTATAGCTGATAATATTATATACCTCCTTCCCTCATCATTATGAATAGTTGGAGATATCATTGTAATTGTATGTACATGATGTTCTCTCTATAAAAAGTAATAATGAGAGATGTAGAGTTCAGAAGCTACTGAATTAAAACCATTCTCTCAAACGTCATCATTCTTGGGAAAGACATCCATCCTAATATATTAAGAACAATCTACTCACACATAGACTAGACTGAAGAATCTACATTTGTGCACGGAGTTTTGTAAATGTATACAGCAAATGCAGCAAAATTATTATTAGTCAAGATAAAGGATTAAAGGAAATCCTGTAATATTTTGTAATTTTCTATAATTTTGATTTTATTTCAAAACAACAGAAATATATATTCTCATCAAGATTATAAGTAGTATATTTATGGCCAAGCAGCTTGTTAGTCAAATAAACCCAAGAACATACATTTTGTTCAATATTTCTATTCTGAAGATATCCATTAATGATACATATGCATGGACAACTGAAAATATATACAATAACTATCACAACAATAACTATCTTGTCCATGCACAAGAGCATAGACAGATGGGTTGTAATATATTAGATAGAAGAGTACATAGCCATAGAACTGATGCACTGCAGCCACCTACAGCAAAGAATGGTTGTCACAAAGCAATGTCAAAAGAAGGCAGCTATAGAAATCAAGGATGTTCCCTCATCCCATGTGAGCACTCCAAAGCAGCAATTCAGAAGGTAGCAATAATCTATGAAATGAGAGTTGCCACCAGACTTCTGGTAGGTATGCTTCCACTGTGGACAGGTGAGTGCTGACATGATGGTGTTCTCTCCTTGGTGACCCACTGAGCTGTGGACATAGAGTTGGCCTGCTTTCCAGTGAAAATGGTTTTGGGGTTTTGTTTTACCTAAACTGTACTTCAGACGACTGACTCTGTGCTATTAAATGAAAAGAGTTGGGGGTAGGGGGGCACCTATTCTCTAATGTCTAGAATCTGTCACAATTGAAGAAAAAAACAAAACATCCAAAAGTCCTTATAATCTTCAATGTTCTGAACATTGAGGACTTTTCTTCACGTTCAACGGCAACACTGAAAATGGCATAGTGACCAAACAGTGGAATTTGCCAACCTCAAACTCATGTGCATATACCCACCTTCTGACTTCAGTACCCTCTCATTAGCATGATGAATAGGGGGGGGGGTATGGGAAACAAGCATCAAAAATAAACCACAAATAAGCATGAATCCCGGAAGGCAAATAAACAACCTACATTGAACAACAGAAGTATCCTCTCTGTATTAATGCCAACCTCTGAACTGGCCGGATGCACGGCCATTCTCTGCTGAACCCTTCAGCTTCTTAACAACTTTTGCTGTCATTTTGAGAAAAGGCTGTTCACTACTTAAGGAAGGAAGATAGGGTTCTCCCTGTATGCCTACATCAACTATGTTAAACCCTTTGAATGGACTTACTGAATGATGTATTTCTGTGAGAGGACAGTGTTAGTGATACCTTGATGGTGAAACTCTTGGTTCTGTACTCACAGCACCTATAGTAGACTATTTCATGCAAACTTCTTCAGAAACTTTTCTCACAATATTCCCCCATGAAAGCTCTTTATTTTATTGGCCTTCTGTCACCAGAAATTCCGTTTGAACCCATTGTACTAAGGCAAAAGAAAATTTCACATTCTTAATCCTGCTAACCCAACATGAATGAGTGGAGCACAAATGGACAAAGGACACTCAGAAATAACTCTAGGATGTATCCAATCTAAGCATTGAATGAGGCCTATCTACTTATACACTAGCTTTCAGATGTCCTTACATCTACAAGAAAAGAAAACAAAAGACTAGTCAAGAAGGTATCAGTGGTACACATGCTGGCTGACAATACACAACTCCCTGCTTGACTACAAGGATTGCCAACCATGAAACAACTGGAAACAGCCCACACTTCCATCAACAGGAAAGCAGATAAACTATGCTAAAATAAGCAGAATACTACACAGTAGTTAAAAAAAAAAAAAAAAAGAATGATTTCATCTAGACACAAAAATAGGAAGGAAATTGGGATTGTTAAGCCAACAGGAACTCCTTAGAGGTATCCTATCATGTCCCATAAACTGACAATAATCCACTTAGCAGTTATAGAACCAATATAATCTCAATTTAGAAAGAGGCCCTTCTCTAAAGCCCATTGTTTCTAAAAAGGGTATGCTGGGAGGGTTATGTAAATTTTCTAGGGCAAAAACAGAAAGGAAAGCTACGAGGTTCAGATCTCTCTCATGTTCTACTGACTTCTCCTGAGCCTATCCCATGGCATACAATGAGACTCAAACATGTAAACCTGGTCGTTGAAAAAAAAGTCAAAGTAATGCCTTAGAGACACCCCACGTACTCACAAATAAAGAGATATTGCACCCATACTGTTAGCATGGCTGCTTTAGTCAGTGGCTTTGTGGTGCCAAAAATATACCCAGAGACGTAAAAAGAACAGAAGCAAGACTTTGAAAAGCTTTCTTACTACATAATGACACCAGGTTTTGTTTCCAACCACTCAAGGTTTAGATTCTGGGATAGTGGCTAAGGATGGCATTTCATAGATCAAATACTTAATTCAAAAAGATATAATCACATCGCCAAAAAGCTTTGTTAAGTACACGTTCTAATTTTTTTTTCTTAATAAGATTAATAGGAATTGAACTCAGCGCATTAGAATCAGGTTAGAACAAACACACAGACACACAGGTTTCACTCTGAAATTAACCGGCCACTTTTTTTTTTTAGTAGCATTATCAATGTATCACCGGAGCAAAATGGCACTTGGCAGACAGCACACCGGTCTCACCTGATTTCATTTTCATACTGTGGGGACAGTCTACCTGAATTCTGGTAAAAGCTTTTCAGGAAAGAGGGGGCAGTGAAGGAAGGGGCGGAGAAGGATGTGTGAAGGCTTGGAAGGCTGGAGGAAGAATTACTCTCCTTGTACATGCGCCGGGCTGACGGGACAAGGCTAAGTACAGAAAACACAGCAGAGTTCTCTTACAATCTACATTTCAGCAGAATCGACACTTACTAAGAAAAAGCACATAGATAGGTACTTGCTACTAATTTACTCTTTCCTTGAAGGGCTGCAAGCTAGAGCTTGCACAGAACTTACAGAGAAGAGCAGGCAGCCCTCTGCTCAGTGGCTAAACTGAAGCTTCCCCCTTCACACGTTGTATCTCTTAACACTTTGGGGACAAAACATCTGTTTACTTGTAGAAGAGACGTCAAGGGTCAGGGTAGGAAAACACAAATCATTACAGGAAGACAATTTACCTGAGGATAAACTGATAATGAGTAATGCAAAGATTAACTATTCTAAAGATACAAGCCCTTCTATGTATTGGTGAATAGCGTGTTTGGCAGATGTCAGTCTCCATATTCAATATCTCTGACTTATCCAACATTATATTCGTGTTATTTCCTATGTAGACCTGAGGCACTGTTAATCCAAAGCCCTGTATCTCCCCCACGGCTCTGTTAATAAACAAGGGGTTTTCAGCACAGAATGCATCTAATTAACATAAAGCGGTACCTTTTTATACTGACGATGATCGAAATTATTTGAAAGTATATGATATGACCTTTGGAGAAATCAGGGAAGAACTAGAAAAGATATCATTTGTCTTTCAAAATGACTTACACCTTTTATTCTTGACAATAGTTTGCTCTTGGGGTGAAAAGAGTTATTGTCTTAAGAAAAAACTAATAGAGTAATTATTTATAAAATCTTGGTTTGCTTATGAACCACTTAATCTACACACACACAGGTTCTAAAGACAATTCACTGCTTTGATTTTCTTTATTTTGATAACCTGTGTGTTTGGTTTTTGGAATTCAAATCAATTCGGAAAATAGCAGTGAAGGCTGTATCATGAGAAGAAAACATGATTTAAAAAAAAAAAACAGAAAAGTAAATCTGATAACGCTTCATAGCAAAATTGGCCTTTTTATACGACATTTTGTCTTCAGATAGTTTTATTTATGTCTCTGACTGACATGGACAGTCAATCCCTCTGTCCACATGAAAGACATGGAGAGAGGGGGGGGGGGAACAGCAGCAAAACATGAATCTGAGCTAAATAGGAAAAAGCTCCATGTTTTACCCTTACCCTGTCATACCTGATGACAAATAATTTTTGTTAAATATATATATATATATTTATTTCATAGGTATCATTTTAGATAAAATGATAAAATGTGTAGTAATTGTCATACGTCGCTTTAATTTACTAAAAGACAGCCAAATGTTCTCTCCTGTGTGAAGGGAGCTTAGACATCTGCCTCAACCTGGTATGTGGCTACAGGCTGACAAGAAGCTGTAGGCTGGACATTGATGTTGCGTGACTCCCTCGGAGCCAGCACTGGAGAGACAGGATGTAATATGTGTCAGGGCATTGGGGAGAGGGGAGCAAAACAATCGAATGCTGTGTTTTCTCTATTATTTCTGGGGCAAAAAAAAAAATTAGAAAGCTTCCCTTTGAAATGTTAGGACTTTCTTGGGGACTATCATAGCCTCACCCTTCTTCGCTTAACTGAGAGACGTGCATCCCTTACTTTCCTGCTTCTTCTGAACCCTAACGTCTTGTGAAAGCATGAAATACAACCCACCCTGACTCCAAAGTGACCCAAACAGAATGACATTAAACTTTGCTGTCCCATAGTGGGGGACAGGCCAGGACCTACCTGCATTGCTCGCTGGAGCTCTGCCTCAGCAGAGGGGACCGTAGGCCGTGGGCCTTGCCATCTTGCAAGTTCAACTTCCTCCTTGAACTTGAAGGTGGGTGGCTGAAGGTGTGAGCCCGTCTTCGGAACTGTGGAGAGTCGGAGTCCTCCTCCGGGAAGGCGTGCCAGGCGGAGGACAGTGGGGAGGCTGGCGGTGTCCCAGGAGGAGAGTCCCCTGGCGAGAAGTCCTACAACAGAAACCAACCACGGGGAAGGTGTCTGCCGCCACCGGGCTCGCTAACAGACACCAGACACTCAGGACTGAGCGGTGAAAGGGGACCTGGCGTCTTCCTGACTCATGACAGAACTGTTCTGTTTTTCTTTTTACTCAACCCCGGTGAAGATTAATCTGTTTCACCACAACCCACGGCTGCTGATAAGCAGGTGTCTCAGAGCATCCGAAAAGATGCTCAGGAAAGCAAGAAGTCTGATAAGAAAAGATGCTCCTCCCCTGAGGGCTGTGGTAAAATGCTAGGGCTACTATAGCCTTCCCATTGTTGCCAGAGAGATGAGAAGAGGCCATGACCCAGAGAGGGCGGAGTCTAGTGCAGGGGTCTCCTAACTTCTGACCTATGGCTCTGCACGTTTCCAGGACCATCAAAACAGTATCTCAGTGCCTCGGTGCCTGGGGCTCCGTGCAAAGCCTTTGGAAAAATAAATTTAAAGCCCGTGAATTATCTTCCTCCACTCTGGATATTTCTGTCCAGTGGCATGATCCCTGTGGTAAATTTCTTTGAAAAGACATGAAAAACAGGAAATGAACCAAAGGGAGCCCTCTGGAATGCCTCTCCCACCCGGTGAAGAGACAACATAAATCTTTCAATCCAGTCAGGTATGCTACTTAAACGGGCACCACAGCGAAATGGCTTGATGAGCCGGGCTCTGGATAACAGACACATACCAACAGGTCTCCGGTGCCAGCAAAAGTTTAATTAAAAAAAAAAAAAAAATAGGGTTTTCTTAGGGCACCAAAGGTCGATAGTGCCCCAAGTTGCATATTGCAGAAAACAGGAAACAGGAAACCCGCAATAGGGCTGTCTGTGAGACAGATGATGAGGTTGCC
This sequence comes from Mus pahari, assembly GCF_900095145.1. Taxonomy (NCBI): domain Eukaryota; kingdom Metazoa; phylum Chordata; class Mammalia; order Rodentia; family Muridae; genus Mus; species Mus pahari. The sequence continues at coordinate 89,962,366 of NC_034597.1, forward strand.
GCTGAAATAGAAGGAAAAACAAAAAGGAGGAAAAAAGGTAACACGGGAAAAGAATAACAACAAGTAGGGGGCTCATGTGCATGTGTGTGTTTGTTGTCTTGTGTGTCCGTGTGTGTGCCTTGTGTGCATGTGTTTGTGCTTTGTGTGTCTGTGTGTGTGCCTTGTGTGCGTGTGTTTATATCTTGTGTGTCTGTGTGTGTGCCTTGTGTGTATGTTTGTGTCTTGTGTGTCTGTGTGTGTGCCTTGTGTGTGTGTGTTTATGTGTCTGTGTGTGTGCCTTGTGTGTGTGCGTTTGTGTCTTGTGTGTCTGTGTGTGTGTGTGTTGTGTGTGTATCTTGTGTGTCTGTGTGTGTGCCGTGTGTGTGTGTGTTTGTGTCTTGTGTGCCTTGTGTGTGTGTTGTGTGTGTGTCTTGTGTGTCTGTGTGTGTGCCTTGTGTGTGTGTGTTTGTGTCTTGTGTGTCTGTGTGTATGCCTTGTGTGTGTGTATTTGTGTCTTACATGTCTGCGTATGTGTGTGTTGTGTGTGTATCTTGTGTGTCTATGTGTGTGCCTTGTGTGTGTTTATGTCTGTGTTTATATTGTGTGTCTGTGTATATGCCTTTTGTGTGTGTGTGTGTCTATATGTGTGCCTTGTGTGTGTCTGAGTGTCTATGTCTATGTGTATGTGTGTATGCATGTATATGTGTGTGTTTATGTGTGTCTGCATATGTGTCTGTGTCTGTATGTGTCTTTTTTAAACATAATTATTTATTTATTTTGTGTATATGAGTACACTGTAGCTGTCTTCAAACACACCAGAAGAGGGCATCAGGTCCTATCACATGTTTGTGAGCCACCATTTGGTTGCTGGAAATTGAACTCAGGATCTCTGGAAGAGCAGTCCGTGCTCTTAACCACTAAGCCATCTCTCCAGCCCTGAATGTGTCTTGTGTGTGTCTTGTGTGTGTCTGTGTGTATGTGTCTATTTATAGGGTGGTAACTGGATGCTTCCGTTTGTTTGACTTTAAATCAACAGTTGCTCAAACACTATATGCAAATTATCTGTAGTGCAAAGCAAAAGAGCAGAGTCAGGCAATGAAGGGCATACCATGTTCCAACAGGAGGGATCTTAGCCAGACGGAAAATAAACTGCTGGTACCCAGCATCTTCTCATTTAAAACAACAGAGCTTCCAATATTTATTTATCAAAAGATTAAAAAATTTAAAAAAAAAAACAAAAAACAAAAAACAAAAAACCTCATCACAAAATAATCAGGCATGCATGTTTTACCATGGCTTTGGCTAAGAGCAGTGTCTGGTAATCCAGAGAGCTGTGACCAGATAGATACCTTCTCTGAGGCCAGGCTGTTGGAGCGTTCAAAGCTGTCCACACTTCCAAGCCGACCTCTCATCCTGTTAGCTCCCTGTGTGAAGAGCGCAGACAGGATCATTAGGAATGCAGCTTGCAGTTGTACAGGAAACGTTCAGAAGGTAATTCCTGGTTTTCACTCCGCCTAAGCGGGTTACTACAGATGTGCTTCTCAACCCACCAGCGCACAGAGCACACAACTCTTCCAAACTGCCATTGTACCCCACTCAGCTGTTGGACAACTACAAAGATGCCTCAAGCATTGGGGGTTACTCTGGTGTCAGCCTCAAGGGTTTCTCATGCACAAGATCAGTGAACGTGTCAGTAAGTCTCACCTCACGCAGACAAATGCAAATGTGGGCAGGACATTAAGATACCAAGGAAGCGACACACACCTTCCTCACAATGTATTTTAAACATCACAATTCATAATGAATATGTAAAAACAGAATATAATGTAATCACAGTCCTTGAGAGGTTGAGGCAGGAGGATTACAAGTTACACATTTGATGATAAGAACTTCAAATCCCTAAAGAGAGAAATTGAAGAAGATCTCAGAAGATGGAAAGATCTCCCATGCTCATGGATTACCAGGACTAACATAGTCAAAATGGCCATCCTGCCAAAAGCAATCTACAGATTCAATGCAATCCCCATCAAAATTCCAACCCAATTCTTCACAGAGTTAGAAAGGGCGATTTGCAAATGCATCTGGAATAATAAAAAACCTAGGATAGCAAAAACCATTCTCAACAATAAAAGAACCTCTGGTGGAATCACCATGCCTGACCTTAAGCTATACTACAGAGCAATTGTGATAAAAACTGCATGGTACTGGTACAGCGACAGACAAGTAGATCAATGGAATAGAATTGAAGATCCATAAATGAATCCACACACCTATGGTCACTTGATTTTTGACAAGGGAGCTAAAACCATCCAGTGGAAAAAAGACAGCATTTTCAACAAATGGTGCTGGCACAACTGGCGGCTATCATGTAGAAGAATGAGAATCGATCCATTCTTATCTCCTTGTACAAAGCTCAAGTCTACATGAATCACTGCTTGTGGACGTTGTACATCGTGGTGCGCACTAGGCTCCGCACCACGATGTACAACGTCCACAAGCAGTGGCCTAATCGGCCATCACTGGGAATAGAGGCCCCTTGGTCTTGCAAACTTTATATGTCCCAGCACAAGGGAAGGCCTGGGCCAAGTAGTGGGAGTGGGTGGGTAGGGGAGCAGGGGCGGTATAGGGAACTTTTGGGATAGCATTTGAAATGTAAATAAATAAAATAAATAAATAAATAAATAAATAAATAAATAAATAAAAGAAATAAAAGGTGAATGAAATTTAAATCTGAAAAAAAAAAAAAAAAAAAAAAAAAACAAGTTCCACATTTGAAGCCAGCATGAGCTTCAGAGTTCAGGACCAGCCTGAACATTTATTTTGTCAAAATCATGAGCACTGGCTAAGCCTGTACAGAAACCAGAGTTCTGTCCTTCAGAGTCTCCAAAGGGCCTCCTATATTTTATTAGTTTTGCTTTATTCATTATTCCATAATGCCAATAAATCAATTCATTTTATAAGCTTAGATTTCAGTCAATGTCACTGCTAATGACTGGCTCTTGGTAGACATCTCAACGCAATCCAAAAAACATGACATAACATAACAGACATCTCACGTTCCACACAAAAAAACCTAAGCCAAATAGAGGAAACAGAACACAGAGGTGAGTGGAGAAGCAATCATGCGCAAGGTCTTAAGAGGTGACACATTAGAGACACAGAGAGCTTCTAAACAGAGTGACCAGAAACACAAGTCAGGTATGGACCAGCGCCTCTGCAAAAAGAAGAGATATATAGCATTTCAAAATATTTGCTGTTTTTAAATCCACCCTCAAATATATTAATAAATTATATATATATATATACATATACATACATACATACATACATACACACATACATATGTGTGAGTTCAATTTGGGAGGTTGGAAGGAATTACATTTTATTTTAATCTTCAATCCAAGTAATGCCTGTACAAAGTCCCAAAACTCAAATTTTGCTAGCCAGTCTTACAATGCAAAGTTGTACTACCACCTTCTTCTCTCACACTTGGAACTACACCCCCAAAAGCAAGTCCTGCGATGATTTACGCCAGCGGTTCTCAACCTTCCTCATGCTACGTCTCTTTGATAAAGTTCCTCATGTTGTGGGGACCCCCCCAACCACAAAAGTATTTTGTTGCTACTTCAGAACTATGATTATATTCCTATAATGAGTCATAATGTAAATATGACATACAGTATATCTGACAGGGGACTCCCCCAAAGGGGTTGCAAGCCCCCCGCCCCTGCTGAGGACCACTGACGTGTACTGATGCTTCCAGTACGCCACATGTGGTATCACTCCTTAGTCTTTCTGCTTCAGACAGGATCTGGAAGACGAATTAAGTATTCTTGCTTGTTTTAACAAATATTCTCTCTCGTCCCCTCCCCCTCTCTCTCCCTCTCTTTCCTCCTCCCTCCAATGTCATTTTATCACCAGTTCAATCTGTCTTTTTTACTTTTATTATCCTGCCTTTGTAAGGACTGTTTGTGGTCATCTACATAGCTCCACAATTTCATATGATGGCGTCCTGTGTCTTGTCTCTTCCTTTCTCAAGGTGTTAATGACTTATTCGGTAGTCACGAAATTTTCCAACAGATCATAGTGTGGGCAAACATCACATGATCCAACAGTGACAGTCTTCATCTTTGAACTCAGTATTGAGAACTTTGTCCTCCTGGCCCGACCTGGACTGGATCTATAGAGCTTCCTGGTAGCCTTTTCACCATCAACCTAAACATTTCCTTTGAAGCCCCTGGCATTAGACTCCCATCTTCCTCTTTCTTGGTGTTCTTCCTCGTTTTGGTGGCACACATTCACCAGGTACTTTCTGAGAAAGGGGATGCTGGGATGGCGTTCATCTTGATTGACATAGCTACAAATATCCCTATTCTGTGCTTACATTTCACTAGTAGTTCACATGGATGTTTGAAAAGCTTCCTTCATCATCCCCTGCCCTTGATCGGCATCCTTTGTTCACAGGCTTTGTGGCTCTACAGCTTCTGTGTACCTGGCACTGTTTCCCCTTTTAAGCAACGGAGACTCCATGACGACACGCCTTAATGTGAACTTTATCCACTGCTCAAATGTGCATTTGTCTGAGTCTTTTAGATCTAGAAAGCCATGTTCATTAGCTCTAACATATTTTCTTTAACTATTTGTTTGAAAACCTGCTCTGTGTCTTCTGGGAGCTTTGCCCTTTGGTGGAGCTCCCAGAACATATGCCTTAAAGTTTTATACTGTTCCGTTTTCCCACTGAGTTGTTTTCTTCTATCTTCCAGATGAGTTGCTTTTCTAGCCTTCTATTGAACTTTTCCTTTGTAGCTACTACTGACAGCATTCAGAGCGCTTCCTTTCCCTTAGTTAATTGTTTCATACTTATGGTAGCCTGTCTTGCTTTACAAAATAAATTATTCTTATCCATGATCTCTCTCTCTCTCTCTCTCTCTCTCTCTCTCTCTCTCTCTCTCTCTCTCTCTCTCTCTCTGTGTGTGTGTGTGTGTGTGTGTGTGTGTGTGTGT